>NC_142929.1:182174634-182177134 GCF_046866305.1 Octopus bimaculoides | reverse complement strand
TCAGCTTCTTTAAATACTGAAAACAGTTTTTTTGTTTTGCTCGTGTTTTGTGGCTATTTGTATTAGTTTTCTTTGCTTCTGAAGTAGGTATTTTTGCAGTCCTATGGTGGTTATTTTATATTAGTTTTCCAGCTGTATAAGGCCTCTACTACCTTCTGTACGTTGTATATATAGACTTTCTATGTCAGATTTTGGGTGGTGCATCCTAGATCCGGTCATTATCTTTCTTGTTTTCCCGTCTATTTTCGTTAGTTCATTTAGTGTCCAGTTGAGGGTATTGTAGCTGTAACTTATAACTAGGACGTCTAAAATGTTAGAACTTATTATCTTACATTTTGAAATATATATATATATATATATATATATATATATATATATATATGCTGTGTGCCAATGGAAATTTGATTCAAATTTCCAATGGCCGACGACAAACATCTTATGCTTTGAAACTTTAAGTACCACGGAATTTGGACCAAACTGTTTTGATCTATATATGTAACTCCAATAAATAAATGTGTGTGTGTGTGTGTATGTGTGTGTGTGTGTGTGTGTGTGTGTGTGTGTGTGTGTGTGTGTGTGTGTGTGTGTGTGTGTGTGAGTATGTATGTACACGTGGCCAAGCGGAAGATCTGTACCATCAAACAAAGGTTGGGCACCAGCTAGTGAGTGAGCTGCTAGCACGGAGCAGCTTCATCGTCGACCATACTCGTTGCACTCTTGAACAGCACTTGGTACCTGCCTGGAGGCGGAGAGAGACAGAACAGGACTGTCCACGTCGGCCTACGACGAACAGCCGACGATGACGATGATTAGATAGATAGATAGATAGATAGATAGATAGATAGATAGATAGATAGATAGATAGATAGATAGATAGATATGCACACACATTTCGTATATCAAAATATATCCATATACAACAAATAACATATGATATAAATTCTTGATTTATTAAAACTATTTCCACCTCTAGAGGATGTCTCACAGTTGCCAAATGGCAGTTGAGACTATCTTCCCTTCTCAGAGGAGGAGGATCTTTTATGACATATCAACAGAAGCAGCTGAAAGTTTCGAAACAGTTGTCCGTGGTTATCTTCTTTTTATCTGATTTTCGAAGAGATATTCATATCACCAGGGTCAGGTGACCTCTATTATGGTACATACTGTTTCTGATTTATACCAAACAACTATATTTAGCCTGTTGCGTGTTCACTTCCTTGTATGTATGTATGCATGTATGTAAATATATATGTATGTACGTATGTATGTATGCTTGCTCACATATATGCATATATGTGTTTATGTATGCATTGCATGTGTATAAATGCATGTATGTAGAGATAGGGAGAGAGAGATGTATATGTGTTTGTGTTTGAGCTTGAGTTTATACATGCGTATAAATATATATAAATATATATAAATAGTCTCGGGACTAAAATAACAGAGAGTTCTCTCCGCTCTTGCAATATATGTCGAGTGCAGGGTGCACTGCATAACCAGCTGGTGGGGGTGCCCTCATGGGGTTAAAATAACAGTGTCATCAGTTCCAAGCGAACACCCGTGTTTAGGTTGCATTAAACACTACTTGTCAGTATAACTGTTGCTTTCTTGACTTGCTAGTTTTCTTCTTGCAAGATCTGTGACTGAGTGTCGCTTATTTTTCTATATATTGCGAGCTGGGTTGAACCACTATGTCAAGCGGACGAGTATCCATCACCGAGGATGACTATTAGACGGTTGAAACCGTTCGATCTGCTGGATTCGTGGCTAAAATAGCGAGGGGTTCTCACTCCGCTTGCAATATATATCGAGTTCACTACATAATCAGCTGTAGGAGGTGTCCCCCTGAGGTGAAAATTGCAATGTCGTTGGTTCCTAGTGAACACTCGTGTTTAGGTGGTGTTAAACACTACTATATATCAATAGAAATCAGCATATACGTATGTGAAATCTGGCTTCTCTCTTTTTATTATAGCACAATAAAAACACAACTTTGACAGCTTAGTTTACCTTCTGCACCACCTTTGTTGAAACTACTGCAGACTTACTATATATCATGTATATATTTTCTATAACTGATATTTGTTATAAAAGTAAAAATAAATAACGATAGATAGGAGGAATAGAAAAGAGACTGAAAGAGAGAAAAAGAGGTGGCTATAAAAATGATACATTTCTGTCACACTTTGTTATTAATCATTTATTGCACAACTTCAACAGAAAAATTATCTGCGGTTCTGTGTAGCTTTACGAGAATTCGTTATAACATCTTTCCTCTGACATTTCTTCAACGCTGTCAACTAAAACATTCATGTGTTATCCATTATTTTATTTTATCTTATTTTATATTTCTGATTCCAACATCAAGTTATTGTTGACAGTTGTCAAGTGAACTGTCAACGCCACCACTACAAATAAATAGATAGTGGGGTTTGAGGTGATTTAAATAGCGAATGCAGTAATCAGTAGCGAGCGTCGACAATTTCTCTCCAGCATACAA
>NC_142929.1:182134634-182172134 GCF_046866305.1 Octopus bimaculoides | reverse complement strand
AAGTCTTTGAACTCGTTGAGTTGAATTTGACGTATTTTGGGGTCAATCACTACAGTACAGACACGTCTTGCCATGATGGGATGTTCCATTTGATTTGTGAGAGATGGCAAGAGTAGAAATTCAATAATTGGTGTGTGTCCGGTGTTTTTGTAAAACGTGTCTGTTGTGACTGTGGAGATGTGTATTTTCATGTGAATATTCAGGAATGGTAATTCATTGCAACTCGTTTCTGTTGTGAATTTGATGGTTGGGTGAAATGTGTTGAGTATTCTATTAGATATTTGTTGGTTCTCATTTGATTTGTCCCAAAAGATGAAGCAGTCATCGAGGAAGTGTTTCCACTTTTTAATGATGAATTTCTTGCAATTTACCTTCTCATACAGCTTTCCTCCCAAGTATCCCATGACTAGGTTAGCATACGAGGGTGCAAACTGCGTCCCCATAGCCGTACCCTTTATCTATCTATATGTTTTATTATCGAATCTAAAGGTGTTTTCTTCAAGTACCAGGTGTGTCGGCTTGGTGATGAAGTCAGTTTTGAAGCTTTCATTTCTCTACGTTTGACTGCTTCCAGACCTAAATTGTGAGGTATTTTAATATAAAGATTTATGACGTCAAAGCTTGTAAGTATAGTACCTTCTAGGATAGTGAATGGAATGTGCTGAATGAAATCTAAACCATCCCGTATATAGCTGGGTATTAATGGGCATAAAGGCTTTAGGAGTATGTCCAAAAATGACTCAGTTGCTATGCTGGTGCTTGAGGTCCAGCAACTATTGGTCTCAGTTTGATATCAGTAGGTCTTAGAATTTTCATGCATTGGTCCCTCTGCTCATTTATGGCTCTCAGTATTTGGATAATCAGTAGAAATTTCTCTCTTTGATTACAGAGTTGCATAAATAATCTTTCTCATTGTCTGTGGAGGAATCTTGGTATTCATTAACTAGTGCTTTGGTTTTATTCATTATTGCTTTTTCCAGGTGTCTTGGTTCTTCCTTGTAGTAGGTTTGGTCTGTTAGAATTTCCGATATTTTATCTTTATAGTAGTCTTTGTCCATTATTACTATTGCCCCCTCCCTTATCGGCTTCTTTTAGGATGATTGAATTGTCGTTCTTCGGTGTTAGTAAGGCTTCCTTTTCTTCTTCACGAAGGTTTTGTTTGTATTTACGAGTATTTAGGGGAAATTTTGAAATTGTGTCTAAATATTTGTCATTCCCCTTATAGGGGGTAAAATGGGATTTATTCCTGGCAATTGATTCGTCATTTATATCCTTATTGCCAAAGAATTCTATAATCCGGAAGTGGCGGTTAAAATGTTCACTATCAGCTTTTAGTTCAATGAGATTAGGGGTGGGTGTCGGGGTAAATTTGAAACCTTTCAATAGCAGATTCATCTCATTTTTGTTGAGGTTTTACTTTGACAAATTTATAATCTTCGGGTCTATATGTTCTGTGTGCTCAGTAAAATTTTCTGTTGCGTCGGGTCTGGTGCCCGATTGTGGTATTTTCTCCCTGAAAAGGGAACTGTATTATTGTGTTTCCATTTTTTTGTTGTTTCCGGGGGATTTGCACGTATTTCGTTGTCCATAGGTTCTGTCTTCTTCCTACTTTCTATGTTTATTTGACCATTCAGGATGTATGGGATCGTTGGTCGCAAATCGTGGGTTTCTTGAGTTTCCATAATGATTATCCATATTATGGTTTCTGTGTTATCCATATATTTACTTGTCTTTCTTCCCATGTATTCCTCCATCTAGGGTACTTGGCGGCTTTATGGATTAGTGGTTGTCTGTATGTTATTTGTCTTTCCTGTCTTTTTCTCCGTGTATTTATCCATCTAGGGCGTTTGATATTATGGGTTGATGGTTGTCTTTTATATTCCATGTGTTTGTTTATTGCAGTGTTATGCTTTGATATTGCAAAACAAGGGTTTCTAGCTTGCACTTGGGGTGAGCTGGATGTCATTTCTGCATATGTTCTTGGATAACTAGAGGTTCGATACCTTAGTCTGGCTCCTCTGGGGTCGGTCCGTATTTTACTTATCTTTCTTTCCATGTATTCATCTATCTAGGGTACTTGATGGCTTCATGGCTTGGTGGTTGTCTGTACGTTACTTGCTCTCCTGTCTTTTTCCCCATGTATTCAATATATGTGTGTGTGTGTATCAAATATATACATACATTATTGTATTATATTATATATTATAACTTATTATATTTAATATTATATAATATAGTAGAATAAACCAGAAAAGATAAGGGAGAGAGATGGATGCATCGATGCAACGATGTATAGATGGATAGGAGGATGGATTGATGGGAAAATGGATCGATTGATGGATGCATATATACATCATACTAAATAAATTTATACACACAGATACATATATATATATATATATATATATATATGTGTGTGTGTGTGTGTGTGTGTGTGTGTGTGTGTGTGTGTGTGTGTGTGTGTGTGTGTGTGTGTGTGCTCGCGCGCATGCGTATTTACAGGATTTTCTTACTATACCATCACGAGACATACTTTTATATTCTAGAAGATCCTTCATTAGTGTATGTCTGTGTGTGTCTGTGTGTCTGTGTGTCTGTGTCTGTGTGCCCCAACGCAGGAGTCTCTAATGTGTAAAAACATGTCTTGCGGTGACATAATCAGAAGAATGTCAAAACTCAGTGACCTTTTCTGCTGACTCAGAAACTGCTGGAAAAAAGGGGGAAATGTTCTTCCCTTCACAGACCAGATTTGAATACTTGCAACAGAGAAAATTCTGCTAAAGACATCTAATTTGATATCCACAATGGCATAAAAAAATTTTGATAAAGTGAATATGAAATCTAAGGCGGCTGATTTCAGAGGTCACAATCCTATTTGTTATTACTTCGAGCCAGTTATTTCAATATTTTACGAAATTTCAAACCAAAGATACCTGTGGCTAAATTATTGAGGAAATCAACCTTCTATCTATCAATGATCTCAGCGTTTACTGTAAATACAAGAACTGAGAAGGGTGGAGGGGAATTCTTTGATACGATTTGCCGGAAGTTTCACTGGAGATATGATAGTGACAAAATTGCCTTAGCTGGAATAAAGAGATGAAAATGGTAAAGTTTGAGGAAATAATTCAAGCAGAAAACAAGACAATTATATCGCTGAAGGACAATGAATGATATAAATATTTAGATGTTCATCAATATGATAAGGAAACAGAAAGAAAAGAAAGTTAATTTGCAGAAAACTACAAGAGAACAGTTAGGAAGATCATAGAAACAGAACTAAATGAAAAGAATTTCATTGAAAGAATCAAAACCTAAACAATGCTAATATTGATCTATTCTGCAGTTTTACTTTAGTAGGCGAAAAATGAACTGGACGAAATAAATAGCTACAGCAGAAAGCTATTAACAATCCACAATGGACTGCATCTATGAAACAATGTTGTTAGGATGGACAGAGTGTAATCAATGTAACAGACACAGTAGACGTAGAAATTACAGGAAATATATTGGAATATGAAGAGAAGTTTATAGGCTCAGCCAGAAAGATATATAATGGAAACTTGGATGTAGAAAAATGTCAGAAGCGAAGGTAGAAGAGAGAGTGGAAAATTGTATTAACAAAGTACTGCATGGACAGTTCGTCTGGTTAAGAGATCTAGAAATGGAATAAGTGGAATTGGCTGAAAGTTGGAGAACTGGGGATGGAAATAGAAATCTTTATCATAGCTAAGCAAGAAATGGCGATTGAAACAAATCTCGTTAAAACAAAAGAATCTGCAGAGAGCAGCAAGATAGTAAACGTTGAATGTGTGATAAAGTAGACAAACCTGTCAACCATAGTGTGTGAATTTAGCGAAATGGCAGGAATTTATTATTAAAGAACACACGACAGTTTATAGAGAAGATATAAAAATAAAAAATTAAAAAACTAATAAGTTTGCAACAATGGGATTCAAAACTATAGGAAAAAAGAGTTGTGCAATCACGATGCAAAAAATATAGGAAATGATTGTTATACAATTCTGCAAGAATTATTTTTGTAAACTGACAGTCAGGCACAAAGAGTAAATATAATTATTGCAAAGCAAAGTATGTACGGTCATAAAACTGGATCATATACCACATAAGTCGATGCATGTTATATTCTAGATATTGTTATAACATTAGATAATAGTGTGGAAGTATGTTATAGCATAGATATTTCTATAGCATACGGAACAGTGAAAGTTATATCGTAGATGTTACTATATACCATATATAATGGCAATGTGGAAGCACGTTATAGCAAAGATATTGACAAACTGTATCTAGAACTGCTATTTTGTAGGCGTTCCTCCATTTTTACGACGTATCGGATCTTCAGGTTGTAGTAACTTAGGATTTGATGTTGATGTTGAGTCTGTTGCTGTGATTGTTGCTGTTTTCGATGCCGTCATTCATTTTTCTCGTTGTTGTTGTTGTTGTTGTTGCGGTGGTGGTGGTGGTGGTGATGGTGGTGGTGGTGGTGGTGGTGGTGGTAGTTGCTGCTGCTGCTGCTGCTGGGGACGACTGTGTTGGTTTGGTTGATTGTGTTGCTGTTGTCGTGGTTTTTGTTGTTTGTATCGCTGTTGCTGTTCGTGTTGACGCTTTGGGTAATCTCTTTAGGCTTGGTCTCATCAACACTTGAGTCGCATTCCTAAGTACATATTAAGTTATTGTGTGAAAGTATATTATAAAGTATATACTAAACTATGCCTGGACTCTCAACTCTCTCTACACACCGTCCAAAAAATAGCTAGGGACAGCACACATCCTACGCAAGACGCTATCAATCCAACCTAAAGAAAACAACCCACAAATACAAGACACTCTATACAGCATTTATCGAGTGACATAAACTCCCACCAGCAACCCAGAAAACCCGAAGCATTACACACTCAACACACAATAGAAGTAGTAGCACAACGAAAGGCAGCATCACACCTCAAGGTAAAATAGATAACACAATACAGTACCGGGAAGAGTTCGTACACTTCTGAGAGCAAAAAAGAACACGTAATGCTGCATATAGTCCAGCAACACGGAGATGTAGCAGGAGATGCAGTAGAAATTTGCCTCAATCTACCAAATATTGAACAGTTATATAACAACAACAGCAACAAAAACAACAATAACAACGATTTTTAATTTAAGCACAAGAGCAGCAATGTTAGTTGATTACATCGATCTCAGCATTTGATTGAGGCATAAGGGTAGCATTTTTGACAGGAGGGGTTTAGTCGATATCATTGCCCTCAGTTCTTGACAGGCACTTCACTTTGTCGACCCCGTAAGGAAGAAAGACAAAGTTGGCTCCATCAGAATTTGAATTCAGAACGTAAAGAGCTGAAACGAATGCCGCAAATTATTTTGTCCTATACACAAGGATTCTGCCGACCCACCACCCTATTGCTACTATCATTTGGGGTAGGGAAGAGTGAATACATTAAAGCATTACTAGAGCCAGACCTCAGTTAAAATTCTCCCTACTACAGAAATATCTACCATATCATTAGACTCACTTTCTGACTAGGTCAAGCTCAGTCAAATCACCTGAAGACGCCTGATGAGAAAACCGATCGAAATGTTGTTAGCAACTTACTACATGATGACAGAAAAACGATCTGCTAAAGAAAAATGTTTAAATCTGAAAAGTAATAAATTTTCAACGTCTCAGTCACTTCGCGTCAGTCGAGGGCAGAAATAGAAAAGAGATACATAAATATATGTGTTCTATAATGACGAAAATGTTAAAATGAAAAATAAAAGATATGTTAGTATGAGCTGATATCAGAATGGTTTGATGTAGTTGTAGGTTTATATCTACTAACAATATCAGATAGTCTATATTTATAAATTATTGTATAGATTGTTCCACAACTATGTTACTAGTGGTTAAATTCTTCAGCACATAAGTTCTTTTACCATATTTATTACACTCAAATAATTATGATTATACAATAAAATGTTGTAGAACTCAGCTTCGATTCAGATATTACAATATTTTGCATGGAAGCTTAAATCGTTTCCAAATTGTTACTTTTGCTGCAATTAATTGGGGTTTTGTATATTTATTTATTAGAACTTTTTCTTGTGTTTTTTTTCCCCGTTCTTCATCCGTTCAAGAATTACACTGCATCATACTATTTTCCCAGCGTCTTACATTAACAAAACATTCAGATATTATATTCTTCTTACACAAAACTTACTACGTCAGTGAAAACCACAATAATTTCGTTCGTTTATTTTCCCCGCTCCTTTCTTCGTCTGTATGAAACCCGAAGGGATTTTCTCCACTTTCCGCCACATGTCGCCAATTCTAAGATATCTCATCCGAACTTTTATTAGGACCAATTAAATGGCGACATTAATGTAATTTCTTGGTGGAAAACAATTTTTGCCTTGTTGTTTCTCTGGAATAAAACAAAAAAAAAAATGGAAAAGATGTTATATGAAAGGCTGATGCTTAAACTTCATAGCAGTTACCACCGAGGTGAGAATGTAAAAGAAACGCTTCGGCACAATTACGACGCCAGTAAATTGTGGGGCATTCAGAGTATGAATAATGGCGGATCCCATTCAGATACGCGCACCAACACACACACACACACACGCATATATATATATATATATATATATATATATATATATATATATATATATATATATATATATATCAGCTCCTAAGCACACGCACGCATACTTTTACACAAATCAAATACATGTATAGATAGGCATTTATACAACATATTTAACATATCCAGATTCATAAATACTCGACGACAATAAAATGCTCATAGAAACACAAATACTGTAATAAAAGATATTTATTCATTCCTCACACAGGTGTACGCACACGCACTTGCACAAGCATACACACAGTCACGTATACACACCCACTCTTTTTCTTTCTCTTTCTCTCTCACTCTTTCGCTCTCTCTTTCTCTTTCACACACATGCACATACGCACACATACAAACACACATAGGAGTAATAATACATCAAAATAGAAGTATGTATTAGTGTGTACCCCAATGCATGTATTGTAGTAATGTGTTTCTGTGTGTGTGTGCGTGTGTGTGTGTGCGTGTGTGTGTGTGTGGGTAGTGTAGTGTAATAATGTTTCTGGGGATAAAAGTGTGTAATAGTGTGTGTGTGCGTGCGCGCGCGCAGTGTCATAATGTTTCGAAAGAAATAAGTTTGTAATAGTATATATATGTGTGTATACAATTATATATAAAAATGTAAATTAGTACGTGCATATATACGTATACCAATGTATAGTAAAATACGTGCATGTAAGGTGGCGAACTGGCAGAAACGTTGGCACACCGGTCGAAATGCTAAGCGTTATTTCGTCCGTCTTTACGTTGTGTGTTCAAATTCCGCCGAGGTCGACTTTGTTTTTCATCCTTTCGGGATCGATAAATTACGTACCAGTTGCGAACTGGGGTCGATCTAATCGACTGGCCCCCTTCCCAAAAAATCGGGCTTTGTGCCTAGAGTAGAAAAAGAATATATGTGCATGCGTATAAGTGCATTATATTCATATGTACGTTATAGTATAGTGATACGTGTGTCTGAACCGGTATATATATATATATATGAGCCCTGAGTGAGTGCATTTGAATATCAAAGTGTGTGGCAACAGATTCGTTCCTCTCTTATGTGTGTTATTTTTTACTACCCACAAGGGGCTACACACAGAGGGGGACAAACAAGGACAGACAAACGGATTAAGTCGATTATATCGACCCCAGTGCGTAACTGGTACTTATTTAATCGACCCTGAAAGGATGAAAGGCAAAGTCGACCTCGGCGGAATTTGAACTCAGAACGTAGCGGCAGACGAAATACCGCTAAGCATTTCGCCCGGCGTGCTAACGTTTCTGCCAGCTCACTGCTTCTCTTATGTGTATTTATACATGTATGTGAGCCAGTGTGTGTGTGTGTGTGTGTGTGTGTGTGTGCGTGCGCGCGCGTGTATGTATATGTGTGTTTATCTATGAATTGTACTTAAATGTATGTTTGTTGACTCTTATTCGGATGACCGTAGACTCACATGGATACAACGTGGGTCTCTTTGCTCGGAAAAAGTCGGAAAAAGTCGGAAATCAAAGCTGCAGTTGATGTAGCTGTCATTCATCTTGGAATACTTGTTATTGAATTCCAGTTCCTGATATTTAGAAAGTGGGGTACGTATTGTACAAGCGTATGCGACTTTAATCCTATGATTTACAGATGTCTCATTCTTTCTTGTTCATCTGGTCTCTCTATTAAAGTTTTATAACCATGGAGGCGCAGCGACATGTACAGACTAAACCAGTTGGAGGCCCACAATCTCAAATCCACACACAAAGGGGTGGAAAACTTATCTTAACGCCGTTCTCATACTACGTGGACAGAAATTGCTTCCTGGGAGTTTCCTGGATTGGAGTCATTTTAGAGCACAAAAACGAATTAGAGATTATTGAGATGCTATAGATTGATTGACACAGCTACTAATCGTCAAGATGAAGCATCGCTATTGATATTTGTGTGTATATATTTATGCCTGTAAGTGTACAAGTATTTATGTAGTTGCAGCTGAAGAAGAGTGCATATGTGTATATGTGTGAGCGCATCGAAGGGCTTTTGCGAGTATGTTTGTGTATATCTACACGTTTATGTATATTTTTGTAAGCACCCAACGCCATCATCCTCTGTTCATGTGAAAATCTCTTCTGCCAGTCCTTCCCAAATCCTCACTGGACCTCGCTGTCTCTAACAATCTTTCGTGACTCCCCAGATAATCTTCCGATGTAATTTGACAGCGCAATTGTTTTCTGAACTTACGTATTCTGACCATATTCCCACCCTTTACATGTCTGAGAGTGGAGGCGCAAAGGCCCAGTGGTTAGGACAGCGGACTCGCGGTCACAGAATCGCGGTTTCGATTCCCAGACCGGGCGTTGTGAGTGTTTAGTGAGCGAAACCACCTAAAAGCACCACGAGGCTCCGGCAGAGGATGGTAGTGAACCCTGCTGTACTCTTTCACCACAACTTTCTCTCACTCTTACTTCCTGTTTCTGTTGTGCCTGTAATTCAAAGTCACACTGTGTCACGCTGAATATCCCCGAGAACTACGTTAAGGGTACACGTGTCTGTGGAGTGCTCAGCCACTCGCACGTTAATTTAACGAGCAGGCTGTTCCGTTGATCGGATCAACTGGAACCTTCGACGTCGTAAGCGACGGAGTGCCAACAACAATGTCTGAGACAACCAACTTATCATATCCCGCCACTTTTTAACATCCGATTTTGTAATAAGGTGTTCGGTTAATGATCATAAGGTCACGGGTTCAATCCCTGGGCCTGGTGCAATGTTATTTCAAGGTACATAATTTCATGTTCCTCCATTCTATCCAGCTGTAAATGTGTACCAGCTGGGTACTGATACATTTTTCCCCCAGCTATCACGTCCAAGATGTACTTCTGAAGGAGAGGGTTGCTTACTTCTACACGGGCACCTTAAACAATTGGCGAAAGCAAAGAAAAGATAGGCTACTCGTTTTCCTGTACTATACTATACTATTTCTATCTGTCAGCATTAATAATCAAGTTCAAAGCGGATAACTCACACCCGCGAATAGTCCGGCTAACTGCTGAGATGTCCAGCCCCTGTAGACTTCAACTAGAATAATCATATTATTACAATGTCTATATTTGTTTCTTTGTTATTGTTTCTTTATTTAAAATAGTGAAATAAAAATTAACTCAGCTTAATGAAGAACTAATTAACTATTTATCAAAGTAAATAAAATTATAATTAGATAAACTCTCATCTAAACTATAAATTAGCAGTTTATATTCTTACTCATGGGAATGTATAATTATTGTTATGCTGCTGAAATTTCCATACAACGCTCCTTGTCTACAATTTATAAATTATCTCGCTTCAAATGAACGTACTTTTAACGCAGCAAACATACATATAATAATACATTACATCAATAGTAATTAACTAGATATCCTTCACAACTTTCTATATAACACACAGCGCTGTACATACCGATATTTATCTCTGATGTTAAATAAACTCATCCTGGAGAGAACACAGATCTATCACAGGATCAACGCTGTAAACCCATGAAGTAGGCTGCGAGATAGTAGAAACGTTAGCACGCCGGTCGAAATGCTTAACGGCATTTCGTCCGTCAATAAGTTCTATGTTGAAATTCCGCCAAGGTCGACTTCTTTAATCCTGTCCGGGTCGATGAAATAAGTACCAGTTGAGTACTGGGGTCGATGCAATCGACTAAGCCTCACTCACCCGAACTTGCTGGCCTTGTGCCGAAGTTTGAAATCGATATTATGTTATACATGAAAGCGGTGAGCTGGCAGAATCATTAGCAAGCCAAACAAAAAGCTTAGCGGTGTTTCGTCCGTCCATACGTTCTGTGTTAAAATTCTGCCAGGGTGGACTTTACCTTTCAACCTTTCGAGGTCGATAAAATGAGTACCAGTCGAGGACTGGGGTCAATGTAATCGACTTAGCCCCTTCCAACGAACTTGCTAAACTTGTGCCATAATTTGAAACCGATATTAAACTATTACCACTGTTTAGAGAGACAATTAGCAATAATATCATTATAGTGTACCTATTTCAAATTCGGTAGTTTTCTTCGTGAAAATCTTCTAAAATAAATTATGCCAATATAATATCAACACCATTTTAATGTTGGTGCTTGTGATCTCAGGACCCAACACAAGCATGAGCCTGCAAATCATATAATTTTGTTAAATATCAATAAGATGCCCAACATATTCGATACAGCACTCAGCCCATGATCACTAAAAAATAGCCCTGCCATAATGTTTGCTGTCCTGTTTAACAATTATATATATATATATATATATATATATATATATATATATATATATATATATATATGCTTTTATTTTCTTATTATTTCACTTGTTTCAGTCATTTGACTGCGGCCATGCTGGAGCACCATTTTGAGTGGTTTTAGGTCGAACAGACCGACCCCAGGACTCATTTTTTAGCACTAGCACTTATTATATCAGTTTCTTTTGCTGAAACGTTACGTTACGGGGATATAAACACACCAACATTGGTCGTTGAGCAGTGATGTAGGTACAAACACAGACACACAGACATACACACAGAGACATACTTCTTTCAGTTTCAATTAACCAAATCCACTTACGAGGCTTTGGTCGGCCCCAGACCATAGTAGAAGACACTTGCCCAAGGTGCCGCCACACGGTGGGATAGAACCGAAACAATGTGGTTGAGAAGCAAGCTAAGTCCATGTGAAAGTTCCGAGAATCTAAAAAGCTTTTGCGTGAATTTGCTTTGAGTGGATAAAGTGTTGTACAACGCTAAACCCATTTTTCAGCGCAATCAGCTATAAGACTAGTGACACAACAGAGGTTGAGACGACCAGAAACAAACTGCACTTTCAGTTATTTTTAAGGAGGTTCTAATGAGAACAAAGTGTCCTTCATTTGCAGTGGTTTACACGCTAGTTAACCCATGAATGGGACAGTGGCACTCACACACACACACACACACACGCACACACATACATATATATATATACATGGGAGAATTTACGAAAAAAACAACAGACGAAGACAGGTGGTGTAAACAACAAATGGATGTATTAGTTTAACGCTCGGAATAGAGAAAGTCTTTGACGTTTCGAGCTACGCTCTTCAACTGAAAGGAACACAGAAAGAAATAAGGAGAAAGAAACAAGGAGAAAAATATATAAATGTAGTGGTCAGCGATCTAAATCGCCGCTATATATATATATATATATATATATATATATATATATATATATATATATACATATATATATATATATATATATATATATATATATAAACAAAATTAAGGGATCAGCAACAGGTTGCTTCACCACATACCGAAGTTCAGAAATAGCAGCTAAAAATGCTGAAACTCCAACAGATAGCAGTTACCCGCAACTCACATAGGCAAAACAAGAAGAAAAATAACGAACTAAACTAACCGTAGTTAATCATAGACATGTTTCTGGTTTAGAAGGATAAAAACTCCTCATTACCTCATCGGTATGATATTCCTGTTGTAAATTCGACGATACTGGCAAATGTGCATGCATGATCTAGCGCCATCATGGCAATCGACACATTTTGAAAGTATCTCCAAATCTACATCGGCGAGCTATCTGTTGGATAGCTCCAGCATTATGTGTACATGGGTGGGTGGGTGTGCGTGTGTGTTTGTGTGTGTGCATGTGTGTGTGTGTGTGTATTTGTATATATATATATATCTTTTTATTTTTATATATCTTTTTAGATTTTTTATTTATCTTTTTATATATCATATATCATTTATATATTTATATATATTTATATATACTGACATCTTTTTTATTTTATTTTATTTATAGTTTTAATTGTGAATTTACTTATTTAGCTATCTATGTATTTATTTATTTTTATAAATAAATAAAAATATCTTTAAATTGTAAAAATAAATTTTATATATATATATATATATATATATATATATATATATATATATATATATATATATATATATATATATATGTGTGTGTGTGTGTGTGTGTGTGTGTGTGTTTTTAAATGTGTACATATATGTATATATATATCTTTTTGTGTGGGGAGGGAGCAGATGAGGCTTATTAGCCGTGGTGAAGGCAACTCTTCTAGGAGAGGGACACTCTAACATAAAACCAGGTGATGGTAATGACAGTCCCTTAACTGGCTGCACTGTCAAAGCCATGGCTGTTGATGGGGGGAGACTAGGCTCCTGTTTTGAAACGAAGCCATGATTAGGACAGCCAGTACAGGAGAATAAAGCTCTGAATTCAAATTGACTTAACACTGCTGGCTTGCAGTATCCTTTTGAGGAAAAGCCTAGGAGAAGGTACTGCGATATAAAACCTGCAGTCAACTTAGTACTACTCATCTAGCTTTACTTGTCACTAGAATTTACTATTTTGATCCAGAGATTGGCTAAAGTGTTGTACAAGCATTTGTCACTGAAATCTAATGATGTACAGTTGTCCCCGACAAAACATCATCATCGTACAATCAACACTTTTCAAAAGTCCTATGGCGATAGAGGCGGGGCGACGTATGCAGACTTGACCAGTTGGAAGCATACAATTACAAATCTGCACATAAGGCGGCAGGGTTCTTCTCTTAACATCGCTAACTTGTTTTCATGGACAGGAACTGCTTTCGGTGGAGAATCCTGTATGTATCTGAGCAGCCCTTTTAAGGATAACACTGCTCACCTGGATATAGTAGGAAGGTGCTAGAAAAGGTGCACTGAAAATTGTCTGTCCTCTCTTTGCTGTTTAGTTTACTCCGGCTAACGGTGATTCAATTTAGCAGGAATGAACAAAGAATTGATATAAACAATGATAACAAGTATGCAAGGAATAACGTTTCCCTTAACCTAACCTGTTGGAATGGGAGAAGTCTCTAAGAATCGTGCAGATAGGCCTGAAAGAAGAACATGTCTTGTAACTAAAGAGCTAAGGCGTCTTAATGTTGATATTGCAGCTCTTTCTGAAACAAGATGTTCAGATGAAGATCATCTTGTCGAAAGAGTGGCAGGTTTTACATTATTCTGGATCGAGAAGCTGAAGGGAGAGAAAGGGGAAGGTGGTGTTGGGTTTGTAATTAGAAGTGATTTGCTAAAAGACCTAGAAGAACCACAAAGCATAAATACACGCATAATGAAACTCCGGATCCTTCTTTCTTGTAGATGTTTTGTAACTGTTTTCTCTGTTTATGCTCCTACTACACACTCACGTTTCTCACATAATGACTATTGCTGTGTGCCCTACCAAATTTTAAGAACCATTCAGTAACTACATGTATTTTGTGCCTGATTCTGAAAAAAACATTAGGGGCTAGGAAATGACTTCTACTGCCAACTGAAAAACCACCCAACTTCTGGTATCGTTTAAAGGTGATGTAAGGTTATATATAACATTTTGGCAATGTATGTATCAGTTTTGTTTAAATGGGTGTGTAGACACGCTAATTTTACATTGTAACAGTCCCATGCATATGGTGGTGGGGGGGGGGGGGGTATTCCTGGAAGTTTATTCAAGTTGGACTTTTATTGGTAAAAATAAATGGGGCATGTTTTTTTTCTAATAAATATGATTTTATTCAAAAACGTGGGATGGATGTGAAGAGCGTAATATTTCTTCATGTGCTTTCACACAGAGAACAAGTTGTTAGTGAACAAATTGAAAAAAACATTATTATAGCGTTAATCTGTGGTAACGAATACGTTATATTGTTAAAGTTTATCTGATAAAAGAAAGAGAGAATGGGGAAAATGTGTGTGATAGATAGATAGATAGATAGATAGATGTCATGAAACCTGAAGCTATAGCATCTGACAACTCTCAGAAAAGGGTTGGGTTTTCGAATATGAAAGAGAATGTAATAGCGAAAATTAAAACAAGATGTAGAATGAACTTAGGGCGAAAATTGGTAAACGACAAACGAAAATAGCAGATAGGTTGTGAGGCAAAGAAACTGAAATAAAATAAGTCTTAAGGAATGGGTGGATGTGAAAGAGAACAAAGCATTTTATGGACGGGGAGAATCATAATGAGAGATTTATAGGAGGATAGAATGTAATATAGCGACATTGAGAATTACAGCAAGACAATAAAGAAAGAAAACAGAGATATAACAATAAGGAGAAGAGACAAAATGCGAAAGATTTCAGCAATTAGAGTTAACATAATTGCTCCAAACCACAACAAATATTTATGATATTAGCAATAACAGGCGCAAGCATGGCTGCGTGGTAAAAGTTTGCTTCCCAGCGACATGGTTTTGAGATCGGTTCCACTATGCGGCAACTTGGGCATGTGTTTACTACTATAGTATGAGAGTGACCAAAGTGTTGCGAATGAATTTGGTAGACGAAAACTGTAAGAATTCTGTCGTGTGTGTATATGCATATATATATATATATATATATATATATATATATATATATATATATATATATATATATGTATGTATGTATGTAAGTGTGTGTGTGTGTGTGTGACAGGTTATATATACATACATATATACATACATACATGTATATTACATATAAGTGTGTGTGTTTCTATTTGTGTGTGTCCTTCCACCGCGTTACAAGTGGTGTTGGTTTAATTACGTCCCTATAAGTAGGTGGTTCGGCAAAGTGAACGATAGAATAGGTTCCAGACTTTAAAATTAAATACTGAGATGGATTTGCTTGACTAAAACCCTAACAGATGATGCATGGCTGAAAATCAATGACAGAAACGAGTAAAAACTAAATACTAATAATTATTTCAAGCTTACACACAAGTAAAGAAACATGAATGATAGAGTTTAAGTGAACTTGGATTACTTGCCTTAAACAGCTGTTAGTTGTTGGCTAGATCCTAAATAAGGATTAAATACCTTAAACGAAAGATGGTTGTTGGTCGACCACTGACAGGATAACTGATAAGGTTAAGCTAGGTTAGGATTAAAACTGTGTTCATACACAGCCGAGGGTAGTTCATCTGGTGCTCTAGCGATTTGTCACATCATTATATCAGCACATCTGCGGTATTTCGTCTGTCTTTACGTTCTGAGTTCAAATACCGCTGGGGTCGACTTTGGCTTTCATCCTTTCGGAGTCGATAAATTAAGTACCAGTTGCGTACTGGGTCGATCTAATCGATTCCCCCTCCCCAAAAATTTCGGGCCTTGTGCCTAGAGTAGAAAAGATTATACCAGCGCATCTTCCTCGCCAACCTCCAGGTAACACTTTTACCATTTTTTCTGCAGGGACCATGAGACGGTTTGACTTACAGGAACTTGTACGTTCCACTCCTTATCGTAAAGTTCCTCTCGTATCCTATATGGTAATATTGAACTAATAAGTTACCTCAAGACCCACAAATTTTAAAATTATTAATCTGGTCACATCCGATAATAATAATAATGATAATGATAACAATAATAACAACAACAGCAACAACACAACAACAACAACAACAACAACAATAACAACAACAACAACAACAACAACAACAACAATAATAATAATGATAATAAATGCACGGATGCAGTACCAGGCAGTGGCTCTCATGGCTTCTCATCTTACTGATTGGAAGTATTATCATGTACGTTGTTTTGTCTTGGTGTAAAAGATGGGCTACAACAAATATTCTGCTTAATACCACAGATTTGCTTGTCAGTTGTTTGACCTTAACCAGTTGAGCATGTTCCTTGGTGGCTGACGATATGTGCAACTCTGATCACGAGCAGAAGTAGTGAGGGAGCAGCATAGCCATGTGTTGAGAGGAATTCCTTGGAGTTTGAATAATTCACCTTTGGAAGCATGGGTGTTTTGCTCAACATCCTTAAACAACTCTTATTCAGGGACCTTTTGAGCAGGGCGGGCTACTCAACCTGAAGAAAATTCTAACTGGCCCCACCTCCAAGGTCATGCGCTGTTTATTTTGCCATGAGATCTCCATGTCATGTACATAAGTTTGTGATTCCTGTGCCTGATGTACCCTTATCAAACAGGTAGTCATGATGGGTATACTGGGCTTCGTATATTTTACCCCAGTGTCAGTTTGATGATAAACGATAATAATAATAATTTCTATTAGAGGTACAAGGCCCGAAATATTGTGGGAGGGGGAGCTAGTCGATTAAATCGACCACACTGCTCAATTTATTGAGTACTTAATTTATTGATCTCGAAAGGATGAAAGGCAAAGTCAACCTCGGCGGAATTTGAACTCAGAATGTACTAAAGACGGACAAAATTCCGCGAAGCACTTGGCCCGACGTGCTAACGATTCTACCAGCTCACCTGCTGTAGCATTGCCACAGTACCAACGTCGTCGTCATTATTATCATCATCAATAGTCAAAAACAACAGCAACATCAAAGTTTACCATCGCCAGCACTATTTTCCATTGCCTTCGCGAACTCCATCTTTACCACACACACACACCGTAAGCATCCAGCACTACGCCACCACTACCACCATCATTTCCATCACCACCATCACCAGTGTCTCTCATCACCCACACATCACGAATACCCAGCATCACCACCACCTTCGTTATATCCCATCACCACCGACACAAGCACTTCAATAGTACCTATCATCATCATCATCATCGTCGTCGTCGTCGTCGTAGTGGTCATCATCATCATCATCATCACCATCCCCTCTAACTCCGCTACCAGCAACACCAGAAATACCCAGTATCATATGATAATGTCAAGATACAAGTGGCTGCTGCTGCTACTGCTGCTACGTCTTCTATTGGGTCAACATGTAGCATTTCCTCCTCCCACGTAGAAATATCTGCGTTAGTGAATTGAAGAATTGCAGACTCCATTGTTGACATCAACACATGATGTGTGTTTGTGTGTGGGAACGGGTATGCGTTCATGCTTGTGAATGTGTGAGTAATGTGTATGTGAGTAGTGCATGTGTGTGTGTGTGGTGTGTGTACGCCCATAAAGAGACATACGTGTTTGGGTATATGTATATATATATATATATATATATATATATATATATATATATATAAAAGAATATATATATAAAAGTATATATATATGTGTGTGTGTATATAATATATATATATACATACATATATATAAATCCATACATGTATATATACATACATACATATATATATGTATATATATATATATATATATATATATATATATAAATATATATATATATATGTGTGTGTGCGTGTGTGTGTGAATGTGTATATATATATATATATATATATATATATATATATATATAGAGAGAGAGAGAGAGAGAGAGAGAGAGAGAGAGGGAGGGAGAGAGAGATAGAGAGAGAGAGAGAGAGAGACTCTCTATAAGCAGACTGAAGCATATTTCAGCAAGCGATGAATGGCTTAATCAAACTGCTTCAGAAGAAGAAGGTTTGTTTTGGAAAATTTCGGGTCATCAGTCAGTTTATAAGAGACATTTTTAACCATTCCAGCCAGCCCTGCACACGGCGATGGTTAAGTCACGTCTATTAAATCCATCTGCACCACGGTAGAGCAAAACCGAAAGAACTCGTACCATTCACAAATCTGCACGATCACGTGACTAATCTTTACACTGAGTTATACCCTTTATCAAAGAGAAAGAAAAGAAAAAATGTTAGAGAGAAGTAAGAAAACGATACTGAATATATGACTACCTTTCCATGGGATTTTTACGGAGATTAACCCTTCTGATGCATATATATATATATATATATATATATATATATATATATATATATATATATATAGCGAGAATACACGTAAAAACAACAGACGAAGACAGGTGGTGTAAACAACAAATGGATGTATTAGTTTAACGCTCGGGAATAGAGAAAGTCTTCAACGTTTCGAGCCTACGCTCTTCAACAGAAAGGAACACAGAAAGAAACAAGGAGAGAAAAAAAAATATGTGTAGTGGTCAGCGATCTATCATGGCGAATGCCGGACAGAAGGGTCACACAGGACAGTTAAGAAGAAGGGGAGATAACAAAGTAAAAGTGATCCCAAAACGAAGGTGTGTACAGAGCGTCGGGCTCACAATTATGAGGTAGTGAGTTCGATTCCGGGACCGCGCTGTATGTTGTGCTCTTGAGCAAGATACGTTTATTTCATGTTGCTTCATTTCACTCAGCTGTAGAAATGAGTTGTGACGTCATGCTGTACCGGCCTTTGCCTTTCCCTTGGTTAACGTCGGTGACGTGGAGAAGGGAGAGTGATATGCATAGGTGACTGCTGGTCTTTCATTAACAACCTTGCCCAGACTATATATATTTATGCGTGCATGGGAATACGGTATTTGTGTATGTATACATATGGAAGCTTTTGTACAGTGGAGTCACATATGTAAAGACATGAGTATGCTGATAATTCAATATTATTTTTGTTTATTTGATACCTTACAATTGAAATCTATGAATAGAAAGAGGTTTTATTCCTTTAAGTTATATAAATTAAACTACCAAAAATTTAAAATAGCTTGATGCTTTTATTGCGAGTATCAATAATCCAACACCAATGACTGCAATTCAGTTTAAGAACATTTAAATCATACAATGTTTTCGACTAAATGGAATGTGTACATTAAATATCTGGAAGAATAAAATTCATACGCCATTAGTATTTGGTCAGGTACCCTAAATTTCTCGAAATTGTATCACATTTACGTGTTATTGAATTTATAAATTTGATAATTAGATCATTTTCAATTTCTTCGTATTTTGGCAATATATTTCTTCTCCTATTAGCTGTATTATCATACTAGCAGAGATATTCGGCGTTGCCCGTGTTACATGCAATGGAAGAATTAGACTTTTCTGCTATATTTTCTCTAATGAACTGGAATACCTATGATTCGAATTTCATCAAAATTGCAGATGAGGGTTCTTTCCCTCTTTACACACCCTAACAAAAATTCTAATCATGACACATGTATCCCATACTACTGATCTTTATGCGTAGATTCCAAAATTCCAGTCTTATGGAACCTATTAAAAGGATTTTGCTCCTGAAAAATGGAGGTCATGGCGCTCTAAAATGTGGGAGTTAAGGCCCCTATTGGGGGTGGGTGTTTTAATGTCAACCAAAGAAATTGAATTGTTGAGAATCTTTGTAACTTGGGTCTTATATCTATTGTTCGAATTTCTTTGAAATAGGAAATATATGTATGTTCACTGGGTTGGTAAAAGAGAGCAAAGCTACAGGAAACCAAAGCAGTCACCTACCCTACCCTAGTCGTTACCACTCCCCAATGTAGGATTCCTCACCATACAGGTGAAAGGCACAGCCGTAAGATACATTACGGATCTATAGCAATTAGAAGAGCGTGACCCAACTCAAATAAACATTAACAACTGTGTGGCGTGAGGGCTAAGGGGAAATGAAAGTGTCACTTCTGGACAGAATAAATATACAATCTATAAATGTCTTTGAATAACCAGTTACTCATCTGGGAAGGCCTTGAAATCAATGTTACCATCTGGGGACTATGTATGACCCAGTGATAATAACAAGACTCAACAGAGGTCCGCAACCAAATAACTTTACTCAACACTTTGCAACTGAATCAGTAAATTCCTCTCATTTACTTGACAATTTATGCACCACATTGCAGAAATCACAATCTAAGTATATCTCACAGCAAACTCTTACATTGTTGTACCATTGAATTACAAATAATGCTCATCTTTTATGCTCGGGTGACTCTACAGCTTCCAAGAGTACAACTGTATTCGTCTTTGCTTAGACAAAATGACTAAATTGTGGGTGTTAGGTCCCCATAAATGGGTCTTTCTAACTTCTAAGATGAAATTTTAGAAATATTACTTCATTTGTGTCTAATATCAATGGTTAAAATTTCATCAACAGCAAAAATATATGAATTTTCATGGGGATTATGGCACTTATGCATAGAATATAATTTCCAAATTTCATAAAGATCCGTTCAATACTTTTGACCTAGTTTTGGATCATTAAAAAATGACTAAAATCTGGGAGTTAAGGCCCTCATTAGGGGGTCTTAGAATCCTCATGAGAAGTGTAAACTTTGAGAATACTTTTTGATGTATGTCAATTATCCATGGTTGAAATTTCATCACCATCGAAAATTTATGAATTTTCAAGGGATTTCTGCTCCCTTTAAGCCATCTCAAATTCAAACCAAACATATTGCATTATACCCGTCCTTATACATTGAATCTAAGTTCCAAATATCATAAGGATCCATTCAGTAATTTTGGTCCATGAAACTGTATGAAACACACAGCATTACTCTTCTCCCTAGGCTTGGATTTTGTGTTCCAAATTTCATTAGGATCGGTGCAGTAGTTTCGAATGTATAAGTAACACACAAACACACGTAAAGACATTGACTTTTATATAATAGATATGAATATGCACATATACATAGATGTATATATGTGTGCGTGTGTGTGTATTATATATATACACACACAAACAAAAAGATAGATTGATAGATACAACTGAGTGGGCAAACAAAAATATAAGAACTGATTGTGGAATGTCTGCTTTTCAGACAAATGTAAATTGCACCTCACTTCACAAATACAGATTCCTTTATTTCAGAATATTAACGACGGCTGTGTTTCCTGATGTTCATCCAAAAGCTGTGAATATATTGAGCCAATCATCCATGATAGACACCATTAAGGATAGACAATTATTTCATCGGTTGTCCCCAGAATGGTCAGCAAGTGTTACATAATATCAACAACAGTACTTATGGTCTAAGACGACCACATCAGTTACGATATTGGACAATTCTCACCTGAATTTGTAATGTCAAGTTACCCGCCTATCTATCATAAAACAGTTATTAAAAACTTGTCTATTATACATATCAGTTACTAAAATTGAAACGTTTTCTAAAATGTTCTTAAATTAAATGACATTACTTTTGTTGTATTTGTTTTACTACCGCTCATTATGATTGCATGATTACAATAATTTCTTTTAAAACATTCTCTTTTTTATTCCTACAGTTTGGATTTTACTTGATTCAATTAACATTTGATAATCAGTGTACACTTGTCTTTAAACTAAGTGACGCCAACACACACGCATACACACGCACACACACACACACACATATACACATATATTTATATATATATATATATATATATATATATATATATACTGTAAATGCTGCACATACAGGCATACACATTTACATGCATAATACCCACATACACACACACACTCACATACACACACGCATGCACGCACGCACGCATGCGCACATACACACATACATACACCACACCCACATACACATACGCACACGCACACGCACATAATACATGCATCCATACATATACACACACACACACACAATATGTACATACATACATACATACATGCATACATAGGCACTCCCAATGAAAGAAAGGAAAATACATTATAAAATTGTTTGGCACTAATGCACATGTTTATATATGTCTGTATGTTTACATACGCATGTTTGTGTTTGTTCCCTGTGACTATGTTTCTGTGTAGGTTTTTGCGTGAGTTTGTATATGTATGAGTGTGAGAAAGAGGGAGAGATAAGGAGATGACGTGTAAAAGGAAGAAAATGTGCGTTATCTCTTTAAACAGAGAGTCTGTTTGGGTCGCATTGCAACCTGTTGGGTGGTCAGCTTTTATTCTTATTTAATAAAATAAAGATAAGGAAACGGTTAACAAAGCGGACGAAGCGATACAGAGGGTGAAATAAAACAATAGATACAGAAATACATGTGGCCAGTGACTAAGATACATTTTATGAGAGTGAAGTGAGACTATATTGTTTCTGGTGGAGAAATCACGGCGAAGCAATAAAATTATTTTCACAGTAAAACTATTCAGAATCAAATTCCTGTAGTATTTTTCTGTTCGTTTATTTATCGAGACGATGTTCATCAAACATCAGCTATACTATACTGGCCATGTACAAAGGGTGGACAATAAATGAAGCCCAAAAGTCATTATTTATTCTAAACTGGCAACAGGAAACGTCATCCTGAAAGACTACAGCTGACGTTCAGAAATGTCTTGAAGCGCCACCTCACACTTTGCAATGCCCAAACAGAGTTTGAATTTTTTTACAAAAGATAGAATACAATGGAAACATATCTGCCATCCAGACTGCGAATTTTGTGAGCCAGACAGAAAACTTAAGGGGCACCAAAAGCGTCAGATGAGAATGAGAAGTTTAGCCAACATCAATGAAAAATTACCGACGATCCCGTACAGAATATGTTACCGAATGTTTCGAATAAATCTGGGTCAGCGTAGTCTAAATAAAGCCTACGTTAGAAAATGAAATAAATGTAATTTCAGCAAGTGAAATACCTCCTTGGAACGAGAAAGCACACGACGATGTTCCTTTTCTATATTTTTCTATTGTTACAGCAATATCTTACATTCTGTAGCATTTTTAGTTTAACTTACTTCGCTATTTATTATATGTTGTCAATCTCCATCAATTGTCTCGCACCAGCGTTAGGCTGGTTTTTAAATCCTTCCGTACGTATACTAGAAGACCATAGTCAAGAGTATTAAACTACCCAAACAAGGAAACAAAATAGCTATGTTGATAGTTTTTAGATGTACAATAAGACGATCAATTACTTTCAAAGCAAAAAATTATTTTTTTATAACACAATGGTTAGATGCAATTTATTATCCATTTTACAACATTCTAACTTCTAAATCTAGTCCTACCTGACTCAATCGATTTTTATTACTGCCTAATTAAAGCATTATTCATTATCCTAACTTACAAAAATCCTTGTGATTTGAGGTCTCTGGACCTCCAAGTCAGGGAAGTAGTCGAAGTCCCCCATTATATCTCTACTGCTTATTCTTGGCTGGAAACAAACTCACCTTGGCAGTGAGGTTTGTGCCCGGCAAAACTCAGACGGATGGCTGATTCTATTGGTTTGTGTCCTGAGGAACCTGAATGAATGGCTTATTTCATGCCTTTAGGTATGTAACTCTAGCAACGAAACACCACAACCTTAAGACCGCCAAGTTCTAGAGGTGAATGACACTGCCTAAAACACCGAAGGTAATCACACACCAACTCCACAATAATCACTTGTGAGGTGACAAACAGAAACCAAATAGTAACAGGTTTCATTGCTTGAAAGCTGTTTCCTCGTTGACAAAATTACAACCAGATCTTCAAGTTCATTGCTAAGGAAAATGTTTTTCATGACATTCTCCAAGATCCAACAAGACGACATTTTCTTCCCGTTTAACTTACAACAACCGAACTCTCAGTCCATATTCTCCATCCAACTTATCACGTGCACAGCTTATGATGATATTTTTAAACACTCCCACACAACACAGAAACAGTAATATGTATATATAGAAATAGATATAGATACACACACACACACACATAGAAACATCCACGCACACACTAATATGAACACACACACATATGTGTGTGTATTTGTGTGTATATATGTATATTTACACACATATAGAAACATACACACATATGTGTGTGTATACACACACACACACAAATACACGTATGTATACACATACGAAAAGCAGTTATCTACACAGACACTCCTAAACGAGGAAGAAACAAAAACCTGCTGAGGTTGAAGTGGAAATAAAGTAGTGGTGTGTGTATATGTGTGAGTATATATACGTCTGTGTGTGCGTGTCAATTTATGAATTAGATTGTGGATTTCACTTCCATCAACCATAGATATGCATTCCAGAGCTAAATAGTGTCTTCCTCTCCTTATCTCTTACTCTCTCCCTCTCCATCTCATCCTATCTTTCTCTCTGTTTCTTCTCTTTCTCCCTTCTCTCTCTCTCTCTCTCTCTCTCTCTCTCTTATACACAAACACACGTACACACACACACACATACACAAACACACTCACAGAAATCATCGCCCTCATTCTGAGCAGTCGTTGACAATCAGTATCTATTCACCCCACTCACACTCAATACCTTTCTGTCCACTTAAACCTGGTAATGACTGATTCGAATATGTTCTTTTTAAGAGGTCTAATAAGGCAGAAACATGTCCAGAGTTATCATCATAATTCCTAAACACCAGACTTACTCTTCACAGGATACAAACATTCTAGATTTTAGTTTTTTTGTACGTTTGTTATTTTAATTAACTTAAACATTTTTACTCACAACACTATGCCTGGTAACTCTGACTTAAATATAAGTAGAAAGATATATTTTTCAACGCGTAAATACTTATAGAACAGCATATATAAGATAAAATTCTTTTAGAGCAGAAAAATTTCTTAGCAACCAACCATGAGGATCGAACTCACACCCCTCTGATTTCCGGTCAGAGTGCTCTACCTTTAAGCTAAACTGCTATATATCCTATATATGCTGTTCTATCAGTATTTACGAGTTGAAAAATATATCTTTTTACTTATACTACAATACATTTCAACGCTTCAAAAACAAGCTTATGTTTGTTTGCATATCACGTAATTTAGATGACATGTAGCATTTCTGGATAACTTTATAAGCTTTAGAATCGCAGGAGAATTTGTCAGTCAGCAGTTTAGCTTAAGGGTAGAGCTCTCTGACCGGAAATCGGACTGCTGTGAGTTCGATCTACATGGCTGGTTGCTGACAAACGTTTCCGCTCTAAAAGGAATTTAACCTATATATATACTGTTCTATCAGTATTTACGCGTTGAAAAATATATCTTTCTACTTATACTACATTTCAACGCTCAAAAACAAAATTGTTTGTTTTACATATGACGTATTTCTGACTTAAATGCTTTTTTTTTTTTACTTTATGCAGAAGATGTCTCTGAGTAATTCCCTTCAACCGGGAAAATATTTACAATCAGCGTCAAATCCGTGAACATGTACAATCGTCACTATCTCTATATTTTTACATTTATCACCACCACCACCAATCATCATTATAATCATCAAAAGCATCATATGTATATATATATATATATATATACACACACACACATACATATATATATATATATATAATATGTATATATATACACATACATATACATAGGCTGATATGTATATACATATAGATAGATAGATAGATAGACATAAACATAGATTAAAATATTTATGTATATATATATATATATATATATATATATATATATATATATATATACATACACACGCACATACATATATATGCATATATACATATACGAATATACGCATAGATTGATATATATATATATATATATATATATATATATATATATATATATATATATATATATATATATATATGTATGTATGTATGTATGTATACACACATGCATATATACATATATGAATATATGCATAAGTTGATATATATGTATACATAGATTGATACATATATATACACGCGCACACACTTACGCACACATATATATATATTATTTTGTCCATGTGTAAGTAATTATAAGCATCTCTAACCATTCCACTACATACAACGCAATTAAACTTAATCTCAATTGATAGGATATTTTCTTCCAGAGAAGGAGGAAAAAAGAGCACCTTTAATTTCCATCAAATTACAAATAGATGTGATTAACTTCCGGTCAGGAAGTGATTAAGGGAACTATGGCGGTCAACAGGGGCTTGAATTAATTGAACTATTTAGGATAATTCCACCGAAAAATCACGTGATATCCCCCTCATTTCAAGGAGTCTTTCGTTAACTCCCTAATGGAAAAATGTCATTATAATTCAGGCAGGAAATAACAGGTTTAAGGATTTTCAATAATGATGATGATGATAATGGTGGTGGTGGTGGTGGTGGTGGTGGTGGTGGTAGTAGTAGTAGTAGTAGTAGTAGTAGTAGTAGTAGTAGTAGTAAGGTTGTTTGGCAAATACTACAGAACTCCACTCTACACACGAATGACCTCTCTTACCCGAGTATTATATGCACAGAAGCACTTACTGATGCCTAAATTGTATTCAAAAAGGTTTTCTCTGATACTGATATACAAAAATATGACCATATGACCTCCTTAATTCTACGTACAGATGGCTGCCAATCACAATGGATACACAGATATAAATGAACGAACATTTATATCTATCATCACCACCATTACAATGACCATCTCAATACATATTCGTGCACGAGTATACCCGTATGGAAATCGGGTGTGGCATATGTACCCGCTGAACTTGTTACTTAGCATTATTGAATGTCACGTAATTTTGGCTTCTTAATTGGACAGGTTTTGATGAAAATAATACTGCTAAGTACGAACAGATTCCACAAATGCCGCCAAGGGAAGACTGTAGATGTTACAACAACTAGTAGAATAACTGCAACATCCAAGAAAATGTTTATACTAACAGGTATTGAAACAGATTTGAAAGCGTTTGGAAATTAATTGAGAAGTTATGTGGAACTATGACAGAAATCTTTGGGATGTGACCTCCATTCAATGAAGTAAAAGCTCCTTGGATGAAAAATAGTATCTCATTGATATCTCTGGGCGTTGGCTCAGCAACAGGAGCACTTCAGGTGCAAACTGCCAAAGACAATCATTTCACATATACCTGTTACTTCAGTCTTGCTAAAATCATTGCAGAAATTGACTCACGATTTAGTGGCAATAATCAAAACATGCTTTGTGCACTCGGTGTATATTATCATCAATCCTGGTGCCTTAGATAATTCAGATGAATATTATCGATTTGTTGCCTCATATTATCATATTGATCTGAATCTCCTAAAGGCTGGAATGATAATCTACAGTTTCACGGAACAACTACATCATCTTGTTTACAATTAGTGTTGTTGAAACTGTTTACAAGAACAAACCTCGACAAAATTACAGGTACCTTGGCATCACTTCCTTCTATATTGTCGTAATGCCTCTCTGCCAATTTCACCCCTTTGCAGAGTACCCCATTTATAGAGTAACCCTCATGATTTTTGCCCATTATTATCTGTATTTACTATAATCAAATATACTGCTCGAAACCGAAGAGCTAGAAGTTGTTGTTGCTGTTGTTTGTTCCTTCTCGAGCCATGCCTGACTCGTAAGAGATGGTTTCTTGGTTTAATTGGTGTACAGGATCCCCACCTGGACAGGATGCCGGTCCGTCGCAGGTGAGCTGCTAAATGCGGGAGGAAAGAATGAGAGAAAGTTGTGGCGAAAGAGTCAGCAGAAGTTCGCCATTACCTTTTGTCGGAGCCGCATGGAGAGTAGGTGTTTTGCTTATATACACACACATCACCCGGTCTGAGATTCGAACCGGCGATCCCTCGATTTCGAGTCCGCTGCTCTAATCACTAGGCCATGTGCCTCCACAAGAACTAGAAGATATCACAAATTTGTTTCCATGCTTTGTTGTCCCTGTCTTTCCTTGTGCAATGAACGATCAAAAGGAAGACGCGTGTGTGTATATGTATGTGTGTGTATATGTATGTGTGCACGCGCGTGTGTGTAAGTATATGTGTGTGAGCACACGTGTGTGTGTGTGTGTGTGTGTGTGTGTGTGTGTGTGTGCACGCCTGCGTATGTGTGTGTGTTTGTATGTGTATGTGTTACAACTTACTATTAGGTTTGTCCTAAATTAGAGAATCATTGAACAAATCAAATGCATTTTGGCAATACAGATGATTAGCTTACAGAAAAGAGGTGAGGTTTCTACGTAGTCTTTTGACCTCCTAAAAATAGCAGCCAAACTTCTCAAGCTATACCTTACAGTCTATAAACAATGGATAATCTAGTTCACTGTTCCTATAATAAAAGACAGGCCGAAAATATTTGTGATGTGATCATATGGTCTTCTCTAACAGTCCTGATTAATTAGGAATTAAATAATAACAATTATTTCGTATTTTTTATCGTCAAATATAGCATTAAACCTACAGCAGGATTGAACCGAACACGATAAAACTCAAAATAGAAGTGATAGGCCTTGTCTTACAGAGAGGGAGTGGAATAATTTCGACCAAAATAAATATACGACAGACAAGAGATTGAAACTCCAAAAAAGTTTATAACATTATTTGTGTAAAACCATATTTTTATAAAAATCGATATCTTGTTTGTGAACGAATGCAACAGAAAACGATAGGATTTACACAAGTTATCTATTGCCGCTCTCAACCATTTCTATGCACAAAGTTCTGAAAGAAATGGTCAGATGACATCGACGGTCAGTTGATATTCTAGCGGGAATGGCCAGTCTGTCTTTATGGCAAACTGCATTTCGCGTTGATTCTATCAGAGACAATAAGAAAACAAAAACTGATGCACACATCAATCAAGTTGTTGTGTTTGACACTGGTCTCCTTATCTCGGAACAGAAATAGTTGAACGATGTTGTTGTGCTTGCTCTTGTCGTAATTGGTGGTGGTAGTGGCGGTGGCGGCGGTGGCGGCGGTGGCAGCAGTGGCGGTGGTGGTGGTAGTGTTTGTCACTGTAGTGGTCACGGTGTGGTGATGGTGCTGGTAAAGTACGGTTACATCTTCAAGACTCTACTGACAGCAAGCCAATATCTTTTATCTTCTTTATATATACGTACGTAAATATAGCCACAGACACGCGCGCGCGTGCGCAAATACATAATCACATGTGTTTGTACACACATATATATACATATACATACACTCAAACATATTGATAACTTCATATGTATAAACAAACACTCTCTCTCTCTCACAACACACACATATACATACATATATATATATATATATATATATATATATATATATATATATATATATATATATATATATATATATATATATATATATATATATGTATATATATATATATATATATATATATATATATATATATATATATATATATATATATATATGTATAAACAAACACTCTCTCTCACACACACCACATACACATATACATGCATACATATATATGTTTTTTTATATACATATATATATATATATATGTGTGTGTGTGTGTGTGTGTGTGTGTGTGTGTGTGTGTATGTATGTATATATAAACTAGCGCAAATAGATAAACATACGAAAACATTGAAACGCAATCTTCCTCTCACTAGGCATGTGTGTGTGTGTGCGTGCGCGCGTTTACACGCACACATACACTCACGCACACTCACACACACATATATATGGTAATATATGTTTGTACATGTCTACAGAGAGACTACAGAGAGACTACAGAGAGAGGGGGGGAGTGAGGGGGGGAGTGAGGGGGGGAGTGAGGGGGGAGTGAGGGGGGGGTGAGGGGGGAGTGAGGGGGGAGTGAGGGGGGGGAGAAGAAATAATTAAATATGTATGTAATATTTGTATATATTTCATCTAAGCTAGGGACACACATAGATGCAAGTGATTTATTAAATATAAAATGCCAAAGCACTACTCTAATTTACTGTTTGAATTTTTACTGACGTCGAGAAATAATGTTTGTCTTCAGTGATCGAAAATTATAAGCAGTGATATCGCTAAGTGGAAATGTAACCAGTGAGAATGGTAAGTGAAAAATGGAATAACTGAGATTGTTAAGTCAAAAATGGAAAGCATTGAGATGAAATATGGAAACAGCGTGCCTGATAAAAGTGATGCGTTGATTTCACAAATATTGAAACGTTGAACTTGAACAATGGTGGCTTTTGAAGATGACTTGCTTATTTATTTATTTATCTATTCATGTATTGCCGTTTTTGTTTAGCGCCCTATCAGTTCTGTTTCAATGGATCTATGATTAAAGGTTTTACGCTCTTTTTCCCGACAATATATCTAGAACTGAATTAACCAATGCGCCCTTCCTTTTTTTTCTTTTTTAAAGACAGTAAGTTTGAATGAGAATCTACTGATATTTCTAGTTGGTCGATTTACCATGTAAAGGCTCCCTTATTAACTTGAAAGATATCTACTTACTGTGTATATGGTGGTTTGTTATAATAGATATATACAATTTATGAAATTCTATAGGAGAATACAGTCACACGCAGAGAAAGAAATTTCCTCGAATGTTTGTTCTTTGTTGCATGAAACAGTTTCCAAGACTCCAATTTCCAAACAGGACTGGGTTTTCACTCACAGCAGTGCAATAAAATGGTTCAACAAAGCCACATGGCCAACAATACTTGGTCGAAATAATCCTCCATCTTTCGACATCCGTAGTTGATAGTTTTACCCGTCATCGCAAATACTGCAAGACCATCATTCGAAAAGTAATGAATGTTTCTGTGGATAATTTCATCCACATCGATCTCGCCAGCCTCAGAAATTCTGCAAAATCCATTGGCACAGATTCCTCCTCCAGAACAAACCATTAAAAAGAAATCCCAAAATAACACTTGTTGCGTTTATCGGTCAAGAACATAAGAACAGCGTTGTTATGAGTTCAAAATCGAGAGCAATGAATCAATAGATGTTAATACACAAATGTTGAACCATAGAGACTACTCTATACACCGTTGACAGGCATTATACTCTGGGAATTGTGTAAGAGAAAATCTCTTTACCAACGTTGTTGTATTAAAACATATAAATGCTAAGTGATACGCTAACAAATATTTACAATTTAATGTTCTAATTGTGTACTCCGAATATATGTATACGTGTGTGTGACCATCAACATCAAGGAAACTGAGCTTGTCCATCAGCCCATTCGTGACCACCTTCCCGCTGTTGCTCCTACTGTATATATTGACGGGAAAGCATTAAAAACTGTTTCCTCCTTCACTTATCTTGGTTCCATTCTGTCAAATGATGCGAAGATGGATAAAGAAATCGAGTCCAGAATCGGAAAGGCTATCTCTGCTTTTGTTAAGCTTTATCACTGGCTATGGAACAGCCATGACGTATTGTTGAAGGTGGAATGTAATGTATATAATTAGCTGGTCTTGACGTATGGTTCTGAATCTTGGACTTTGTACCGAAAGCACATCAATCAGTTTGACGCTTTTCATTGGCAATGCTTGCTTACTATCTCCAACATAAAACCGAGTGACCATGTTCATAACAGTGAGGTACTTACAAAAGGCAACATAACAGGTATTGAAGCCCATCCTCATCAAAATACAGCTTAGATGATCAGGTCATCTCTCACGTATGAGTGATATCACAATTCCGAAACAACTTCTCTTCGGCCAATTTCTAACAGGAAGGTCAGTTGGAAGGGCACTCTTGCGCTTCAAAGGCTAAAAGACAATCTGAAACGATGCAACATTCCCTTTCCTTCCTGAGAAAACAAGGCAACAGACCGCAAGACTTGGTACCAGTCTTACTTCTCCTCAGTTCAAAAATGTGAGCAAAATCGACTCCAACACCGGGACCAACTTCGTGCAAGCATGAAGGCACGCTAGCAAAACACTTACATGCCATTGTGGTTTTGTGGCACGAAGCAAAGCAGATCTAGCCGTCCACTTAAGAGGACTCATAGTAAATAATCCACAAGCACTCAAGCAAACTGAGTCCTCAACTTGTCCCATTTGCCAAAAGTTTTGCAAGGTACCAGCAGCCCTCAAGTGACACGTTCGTGTCCATAGAACATGATCAATGTTTTATTTTACTGAACTCACATATGTTGTTCACAACCAGAGAATCTATCAATCTATCTATCTATATATATATATATATATATATATAAAGATTATTTGCCAACGTAAAGTGGCAGTCCTGCTTAGGACGGTGTTAATACGTTTTACCTGCAGGAAAACATCTTTTCCAGCTGGCTACTGAAACACTATGTGTCAGTATACTGTGAGCAAGGGACCTAATGCTCCCCCACCAGCCCTAGCCATACCTGCAGAATAATGGTTTCTGGGTAATTTCCTTTCTCCAGTACACGAGAATCGCTGGTTAGAGATGGCAGTCACTCGACGACACACTCACTGACCCCGTAAAGAGAAAAACAATTAGTTTTAACCCTCTGTGTGTGTGTGTGTGTGTGTGTGCGTGCGTGCGTGCGTGCGTGAATTATTAAAACTGAGATGTCATTTCTTATACAACACTATTATATATATATATATATATATATATATATATATATATATATATATATATATATATATATATATATATATATATATATATATATATATATATATATATATATATATATATATATATATATATATATATATATATATATATATATATATATATATATATATATATATATATATATATATATATATATATATATATATATATATATATATATATATATATATATATATATATATATATATATATATATATATATATATATATATATATATATATATATATATATATATATATATATATATATATATATATATATATATATATATATATATATATATATATATATATATATATATATATATATATATATATATATATATATATATATATATATATATATATATATATATATATATATATATATATATATATATATATATATATATATATATATATATATATATATATATATATATATATATATATATATATATATATATATATATATATATATATATATATATATATATATATATATATATATATATATATATATATATATATATATATATATATATATATATATATATAAGGCTTTGTTTTACTGAGAAGCAATACTACTGTATTGCACTATTTAATAATTTTTTCTTTGAAAACACTTTCACTGTTCTCGGTCTGTTAACGGCCAGGAGTTCAGACGAGTATACTGGCACTGATGTAGTAACATCCAAAATTTTGCATAGGTGAATGTAGCCAAAGAGAACTAAGTTTACGTTAGCAAACGTAATTTGGAAAGTTCGAAATCTAGATCCTAGATTATCCAGATCTGAGTTGTACATTTATTTAATATTCTTCCTACAGGTAAGATGGGGTTTTTTTTTATGTTCGCCGCCTGCAAACATCTTTGCCAGTACATGGTTCCGGGTTCATTCCCACTGCGTGGCACCTTGGGCAAGTGTTTTCTACTATAGCCTCGGGCCGACCAAAGCCTTGTGAGTGGATTTGGTAGACGGAAACTGAAAGAAGCTCGTCGTATATATGTATATATATATATGTATGTGTGCGTATATGTTTGTGTCTGTGTCCCCCCAACATCGCTTGACAACCGATGCTGGTGTGTTTACGTCCCCGTAACTTAGCGGTTCGGCTAAAGACACCGATAGAATAAGTACTAGGCTTACAAAGAATAAGTCCTTGGGTCGATTTGCTATACTAAAGGCGGTGCTCCAGCATGGCCGCAGTCAAATGACTGAAACAAGTAAAAGAGTAAAAGAGTATATATATATATATATATATATATATATATATATATATATATATGTATACAGAGTATAATATGTGCGCGTTCGTGTTCATGTGTGTGTTTGTGTGTGTATGAGTGTGTTTGTGTGTGTGCGTGTATGAGTGTTTCTGCGTGTGTGTGTACGTGCGTGTTTGTGTGTGTGCATGCGTGCGTATGTGTGTGTGCATGTGTGCGTGTGTAGCTATGTTGATATATTGTATTGGGTTTATATTTCATTTTTCCTGTCTATATAATTACAGCAGGTTATATATTAATACAGTGATAATCCCAACTAAATCCGGAAGCTGTACGAATGCAACGACAATTATCAATAGTTATAATAGAGACTGTAGATTAACTGCTTACCGAACTTCAGCTCTTGTTGAAATTCAATTTATCTATGTGTGAGTATGTGTGTGTGTGTGTGTGTGTGTGTGTGTGTGTGTGTGTGTGTGCGTGCGTGCGTGCGTGCGTGAATTATTAAAACTGAGATGTCATTTCTTATACAACACTATTAAATTCATTTACTTTGTTGGTATGGCTTCAATCCTCGGTATTAAAGCCACAAAGGATTCAATGGGAAGTCAATGCTAAAGTAGTAGTAGTAGTAGTAGTAGTAGTAAGGCGGTGAGCTGGCAGAATCGTTAGCACGCCGAGCAAAATGCTTAGCGACATTTCGTCTGTCCAAATTCCGCCGAGATCGACTTTGCTTTTTATCCTTCCGGAGTCAATAAATTAAGGCCATATAGGCTATTGAGGTTTGTGTTACAAAGTAACACAATGAAGTTTGGACAACAATTTTACCCTTAGACGAGGAGTTGCGCCATGAGTACCCCCATGGCACTTAATTTCGCTAATGTCTTCATGACGAAATTCGAGACACAGTTACTAAAATCATTCATACCCCTACATGCTCATCTTGCACTTCTGTGACTGTTATGCTAAAAACTATGGCTTTAAGGCCAACATAAAATTTACGTCTAGTTTTTCAAAACCTGGCGTTGAATTTTTGGGCACAAAAGTCAACAAGTTTTCTGGGGGCAGAATAGCGACAGAGTTATTTTGTAAGCCCACGTCATCCAACATTTACTTCCACTGCCGCTCTGATTATACGAATCATGTAATTCGGTCAAATCAGAAATCCTAATTTTGAGAATAAACGTATTTATTCTGATATAGGGGATTACTGGAAATATGCAAATGCATTTCTGCACCATTATGTCAAACGCACTAATAGTGAATCACGATTAAAGGAAATTGCAAATGATATACCTAATATTAGCAAGGAAAGTCAAACTTTCACGCAGCATACTTTTAGCAAAGTAAAATATGTGATAGAATTCCTTTATTAGTTAAGTGGCACCGAAATTTCGCTGTCATTTCAAAAGTGCTACATGAATGTTACCAGCATGTTGCGGAAAAATATCCTCGTTTTAAACAAATATTCCCTCAGCCGCCTATTGTAGCCTTTAGATTGAATAAAAATTAACCTATTAACCTCTATTTCCGTCTCCAAGAAAACTAACATTGGAGTTTCTGCGCTATGTACCTTGAAAAACAACAAGAGAGATAAGCCTTGTTCATTGTGCAACAACATGAGTCAAGTAAATTCCATCAGGAATAATAGCAGAAACGTTATGATTTATTCGACGGTGGGACGTGCAGAGATTCCCATTTGGTGTATGCAGCAGAATGCACCAAACACAACTTGATTTATGTTGGTTGTACTACAGAACAATTAAACAAAAGATGTAGTGGGCACAGGTATGACGTCAGGTACAATAGCAGTAGTTCGACAGAACTTACCGAATATTTTACATCAATCGGCTGTAATTTTGAAAAAGATTTGAAAGTGTACATTCTCAGAAAACATTCTGAATCTACTACACTTTCAATCCTCAAAATGCATGAGGAGAAATATGTTTGTGATTTATTAACATCACGCTCTGAAGGAATGAACAAAATGACAGGGGAATTTCATCATATTTACACGAAAGTGTTTGATTAAATATTCTTCTTCTTTTCCTTTTTTGTTTTTTCTTCCTTTTTTTTCTTTCTTTTTCATTTTGCCAGATGTAAAATTGAAAATTGAAGGCTAATGATGTCATTCCGTCAAAGTGGGAAAGCAGGATTTCCTCGTCCAAACTTCTGAATTTGAATTTCTATAATTTTTAATGTCTATGTATCATTTTTCATTTTAAACTCGACAAAGACAGGCAAGTCATCGTATTGTTATTATTATTATTATTATTATTATTATTATTTTATGTCTGACTTTTGTTTTGCATTTGTACCATATATTTGAATTTGTGCAGTGTTGTTCTAGAGAATGTTTAAAATTTGAGATCACATAGACAGTATTTTACGTAGGATATGGGCAGTTCCCATGAGCACTATCTTTTGAACTTCAGCCATTTTGGGGTTTCCTGGTATCTGAGCTAGGTAGTAATCAGCCCTTTTCGCTGTCATTCCCAGGGCACCTATGTCAATAGGTATTGTTTTCGTCTTCAGATTCCACATTTTGCTCATTTCTATTTCAAGATCTTTATATTTGCTCAGTTTTTGGTAGGTCTTGACAGATACGTTTATATCGATTGGGACAGTCATATCAATGAGGAGGCATGATTTTTGTCTGAAGTCTTTCAGTATGATGTCTGGCCTATTTGCATCTATCTTTGTGTCAGTTTGAATGGTGAAGTTCCAGAGGAGTGCGATGTGATCATTTTCAAGTACTGGGGGTGGTTTGTGTTCCCACCAGTTTTTTATTATGGGGCAAGTCCAGGTTTTTGCAAATTACCCAGTGAATATATTGTGCAGCTCTATCATGCCTGTTGAGATACTCTGTAGGCGCAAGCAAACTGCACATGGAGACAACATGATCGATGGTTATTATTATTATTATTATTATTATTATTATTATTATTATTATTATTATTATTATTATTATTCAGTAGTTTTATTTTTATAGCGTGCTTTCACTTCACTACCGAGCGCAGCTCTGTGTGCCTTGGGTATGTGCTGTGGTTTGTTGTGATACTCTTATGGTTACTGTATTGAAAGTGTTTTGCGTAGGATGTGTGCAGTGCCCAGTAGTGCAAGTTTCTGTATGTTATATATATTTGTAAGTCCTGGTGTTTTTGTTATGTATTTGTCTGAATATTTTTTTTATTATACCTAAGGCGCCTACTATGATAGGAATTGTTTCTGTTTTTAGATTCCACATTCGAGTTACCTCTATTTCCAGGTCATTGTATTTTGAAAGTTTCTCCGTTTCTTTTAGGGAAACGTTGTCATCTGCTGGTATTGATACATCAATTAGAAAGCATTTTTTTCCATCATGATCTCTGACGACTATATCTGGTCTATTTGCCTTAATTTCTCTATCTGTGTGTATTGGCATATCCCAGAGTATGGTTGCTTATTATTATTATCATTATTATTATTATTATTCAGTAGTTTTATTTTTATAACGTGCTTTCACTTCACTACCGAGCGCAGCTCTGTGCGCCTTGGGTATGTGCTGTGGTTTGCTGTGGTGCTCTTATGTTTACTGTATTGAAAGTGTTTTGCGTAGAATGTGTGCAGTACCCAGTAGTGCAATTTTCTGTATGTTATAT
>NC_142929.1:182127134-182129634 GCF_046866305.1 Octopus bimaculoides | reverse complement strand
CTTACTAATGCTCGAAACAGTTTGATGTCATTTTCTTCTCTAGTTTAAATACTATTTTTAAAGTTCATCATTTCTATGCTACTGGCAAAAGAAATATTTAATTCCCATTAGACATTTTTGTTTGTATCGTTTAAGACAAACTTGACAAATATAAAATACTGCTGGCAAGAAAACAGCTGCCAATGACAAACAGTTTCTAACTTTCTAGTATAGTTTCATTATTTATTCTCTCTCTTTACCTAAAGAATTGAAAAAATAAGAAAGAATGCAAAACATTATTTCTGAAATTATTTTACTAGAAACCAGTTGGGACTGTCTTGCAGCGAAAATTGTGTGAATTAAAGAATGCATAAGTAGGTAAAGAAGGTCAAATAAATGTAGAGTTGTGAAGTGGAAAGTATTCTTTGTTTACAGTTTAAGGAACCACGTTTATTGTTTGGTTGGCATGTGTTTGCTAAATCGATATTATTAAATACATTAAGATCAAAAAAGAACAATGCACATTAAACATACATTTCGAGAATACTTGCGTTATAGTATCTGCTAACATTACTAATGTCTTTGCACTAACCCACTATTATGTAGATGGAAAGGGGAAAGAGATATTAGGTATTCCCAAAAAACGCATATAGATATTCCAAAAGCCTCAGGGCTGAGCCTTGATCGCAGAAGACTTGCGAACAATAACGTTTCAGTGAAACCACTTTGTTTTTTAGTCATATCGTATCTATGTCGATGTTATCCAATGACGGTATGGTGTAACATGTGGCATGTTTCATAACCCCTTTCTAATGGCTCGTATGAATTAGTTGTAAACTTACACATGTTAATTTGAAACCAATAATATATATTTCATACTAACCATATCACCAGAGTTTCATAAAATAGTTTGTTTTTGTTTTTTTTTCTTTTTTTTTTTTGAGAGGAAGAAGAGGAGATTATTAACATACCGAAAACATGGTCTAAATGGTTGTCTTTGAATGTACGCCACTTAAGACAACCATGAAGCATGCGATGATGTTCAAGTGGGTTTAAGTTTATCACACACACATTCCTTTGTATTTTATTGCTATATCCAAGAAAACTCGTTAACTATATTTCCTTGAGCACTGAACTCTGTAGGAGTGCCGTTACGACATATAACTTGTCCTGGACTATCTTAGACTGAGCGGAGCATGTCCTTCTCCAGGTCTGAAAACAGCCGATTTCTCCTTGTAAGACAGACAAGATGACAGGATGAAAGGCAAAAGTTTACTCCAGTACAAAACTAATACTTAATTTATCAACCAGAAAGGAAAAAAGGCAAAGCTGACATTTGAACTCAGAGCGCGGATAGTCACAAGGATTACTGCAAAACGATTTATCCCGATAAGGTAACGACTCTTCCAACAGGCAGAATAAGAGATTTTAGAAGTTGAATCAGGAAGTCCGTTGAGCTACGTAATTTAAGATATTCCGATCATTATTTTAAAATTCTTTGAGTTGTTCGAAAAGTATTATTGATTGCTTCTTTTAGTTTGATCACAAAGAGATGACATCTGGAACGATTCAAATAAACTATAAACAAAGTGCACAGTAAACCAGCAGAAAATTATATAACGAGATTTTGAGGTGAATTATACCCGGATATAACCAAAGATCTCATTACACTAACACACAACTAGAGTTTCTTTTGAAGCTTTTGCTTTTGTTATTTAATTCTCCTTCACAATATCTCATTCAAGATAATTCGTTAACAGATCAAGGAAAATACCATACCACTACGTACGACATAGTATGTACCTTTCTATATGTATTTTTACATTTCTTATCTTCAGCAAATACATCATATTAATATATTTATAGAAATTCCCTGTTTGCAAACTGTAGCTATATAAATAATAAATATACAGAGTGTCTCTATTTACAAAATGTAGCAATAATTTATTGACTTATTTAATATTTCATATCGTAATTTACGAAAAGTAGCGCCGAGCGAATCTCTAGTTCACTGTAAATGCGACAGCGGGAGTAAAAGAGGAGTGTCTATAAATCGTAGGAGCAGAATAAATGTCACCAGGGGATGTCGTTCAAAGGACACTAGATTTTCAGTTTTCTCTCGTAATGTTTACTTCCTTCGCTGCTTCAAAACTGTTTGAATAAGTCTCGAGAGATAACACTTGAATTTACAGTCGACCCCTATATATAAGAAATTCGACTCTACTTCTGTTGTAAAGACCTTTCATCAATAAACTTTTATGTTCAGTTGATAAAACTAATATGTATATGTCTATATGTATGTATACGTGTGTGTATGTGTATACGTATATACGTATATATATATATGTTTATATATGTGTGTATATGTATGTATATGTATGTATATGTATGTATATGTATGTATGTGTGTCATTATTCAGTTTCAAGATAAAATGTATGTGTATATACATGTGTACATATACATACATATAGATAAGTAGACAGACAGACAGACAGACAGACAGACAGACAGACAGATAGA
>NC_142929.1:182104634-182122134 GCF_046866305.1 Octopus bimaculoides | reverse complement strand
AAGAAAGCCAACGTCGTTTCATCTGCAGGGAAGGTGGTGGGCTCAGTTTAAGGGAATGCAAAAGGTATTGTGTTCATTGGCTATGTTATAAAGGCTTATACGATCAATGGAGAGTAACATGCCAGCTTGCTGAGGTAGTTACGAAAGGTCATCAAGACCAAACAGCCAGAAAAAAAGCTGAAGAAAGAATTCTTGTTTCATCAAGATGATGTTCCAACACAGAACTCCTTGTTTTCAATGGCTGCTGTGCGTGACTGTGGCTTTGAACTGGTTGATCACCCTCTCTATGTCACTTTTTCTGTATATCGTCCAAAGACTTAAAATAAGAAAGCTTCTCAATAGCGTAAGGAAACAACAGACTTGGTTCATTTAAAACCAAATGAAAAGAAAAATCCTTGAGCACTTCGTGGTAATCATGAAACTGAAAGGAAGAAGAAAGCTAAGGAAGAAATTGAAAGAAGATAATTGATGACTTACCACCTGGGTACAGAAGAACCGACCCTATAACTTGCTGAGTTGTGTGTGAGACAGGTGAAAGAAGGTCTATTATCAACCGACACATGTATACATAGTACCTGAAGAAAATAAGCAAAAGCAAAGAGTGGCTACGAATGAGTGTTTTTGACCATAGCTCATTTGATTAGAAACAACATAACTCGAAACAGAAAACCAGAAATATCTCTTGTACCTTCTGATGAAGGTCCCTGAATCTAACACTAATCTAACTTGGTTTAGAAAACCAGAAATAGACAAACAGTAACATGTGCCTGATTCTAACAATCTGAACACAATAATTAGTACAGCCAACATATCAACAAGCTTCAACAACAGCCCATCCCCTTAACTCACGTCCTTCCATCTTATTGAAGAGATGACACACTGGATAATGAAGTCCTAAATACACTGTCATTGAAAAATAGATGAAATAGTCACAGCTGGATTTGATTAAAGGAGTATCTGATCAGGGTTACCAGTAGATAAAGAATAACAACAACGATAAGAACACGATACCGAAACCTAAACAAATAACAAACCCTGATACCATTAAACACCCTAACTGGAAAAATAAATTAATATACTTGCAATCCGACACAATACAGCGTAAGAAACGGTTTTGTGGAAAAAGAAAAAAGAATCATCAAATACAATATTTAAAAAGTAATTGAAGTAAAACTCCAATGTCAACACAGGGTAAGTCAAATCTAAGATTACATCCCGATAAAATAAGACAAACTAGACCATAGTGCAGACCTCGTAACATATATAGAGTCCTGTACCCAGTGCATAAATACCCGAAACATTGTTTGAACAACACTAGAAATGCAATGATTGCAGTTAAGATAAATCAGCATGAAATGTATTTAAATAATAAACATTACACACTTCCGTCAACATTCCTGTCTCAACAGACAACGTAACCGAACTACAACACCATTTATCTCACTTTGCACCCTTACGCCCTTTACCCACGGAGAACTTACATAGTGAAACAAAAATATTCAAAATAAAAGTTACTAGAACATGAAAGTAACCCATTACATTGTAGCTGCAAATTTCAGCCTACACAGAACTGCTACTGCACTGGACACAGTCTCCTGTAAATCTAGAGCCCCCACCCCAGAACACATCTACAACAGTCCCAAACCATATATATTAGAGACAGAGGCAGTATTAAAACCAAGAAGTAATATTTATCCCCACTTAAACGTGGATGTATTGTTTGAACAAGCTTTACTGCGGTAGATATCATGAGAGAAACTCTCATTTTGGTGCACAGAGAAACTCTCATTTGATGCAAAATGCACGCTTGTTTTTTTATCGCTAGCAGGGAGATAAATCCCCACCACTTCCAGCGCCGTGACTACCATCATGACACTGACATCTGTTCTGGCACTGTTCTTGTATGTATCACTGGCAGGGGAGATGAATCGCTACTATCTCTAGCGATCAAATGTCCATCATCGATAAGACCAACTAAGGTCGAAGTCACATGATCTAGACAGCTGTCTACCTGAATGATTAATTTACATAAAACACAATGTAAAGTTAATTTGATACACCTAAAATAGCTTTAGACATTGCAATCACCATGAACGGTCTACATCACAGGACACATGTTACAGCACCAACAGTACTCATTAAAAATAAAGAAACAAGTTATAACTCGGAGATATACGGCGAACGTGGCGTCCCCAAGATTTGATGACAAGACCTACAGGTAATACAAGTTATTTCTTCACACAATTCCTGACATATCAAAAAGAAAAAAAAAGAACAAGTGTTACCATTAACTTGTTGGAAAAGAGAGTAAACACACTTTACAAAATCAACTGAACAAAAACATTTTTCACACCGATTTGGTGTTCAAATAAGATGGCATGGTTAACTAAGTGTCCTTTTCAACTGTGAGCTATAATTTGATCTAAGCTAAAACCTTAAGAAGGAAATAGTTTTTAAATTCTTAAAATTGATCCGGATTTCTATAAGAGCTTTGTACGAGGGATGTTCATTAAAGATTTCCCTTGACCAACTTTCGGTTAGTGCAGGAAACAGAACTTGTACAGGTATAATTATACTTCTTTCTACATGTCACATTGTAAAGTGCAGCTTTCCTCCTTTTACGGCTGCTGAAGTGTGGAAGCAGTCGAATGCAGAGCAGTGATCAGGTTCTTATATTTGAAAGGTCGTACACCAAAAGAGACTTTAGATGAGATGAAAATTTTTTTGGTGACGATGCACCATCATACGATGTAGTCAAGCACTGGCACCGCCAGTTCAAATGTGGTCGGACATCGGTGGAAACTGCTACTATTCATGGACGATCACATTCTGTCATTGATGATGACATCCTCCATAAAGTGGAAATCACCATTTTGGAGGATCGCCGTATAACTATTCGGCAATTAACCCAAAAAGTGACGATAAGTGCAGGATCCGTGGAAAATATCGTTCACGAACATTTGCGCATGTGGAAGTTGTCTGCACGATGGATTCCCAAGATATTCACACCTTTTCAGAAGCAGGAACGAGTCAATTACTCCCAGGATCTTTTGGCAATGTGTCGAGAAAATCAGGGGAACTTTTTCGGCAGACTTATCACACAGGATGAAACATGGGTCCATCACTATAATCCTGAGACTAAAGTCCAGTCGAAGCAATGAAAGCATAACTCACCGCATCTAAAGAAGGCTCGTGTCCAACCCTCACCAGGTAAGGTGATGCTCACAGTCATTTGGGACCAGCATGGAGTAGTGACAATGAACTTTCTGGTAAAGGGCGCCACAATATTATGCTTCTCTGCTTCAGAAATTGCGGGACGCCATCAAACCAGAGCGGCACCGCATGCTGACCAAAGGAATCCGTCTCCTCCAAGACAACGCTCCAGTTCACAATGCGCATGTTGCCCAGATGAAAGCACACTCCTACGGCTATGAAATCTTTCCTCATCACCCTTACTCTCTCGACTTTGCACCATCTGATTCCACCTCTTTCCAACCATGATTTTTTTTTTTTTTAAGAGGAAGCACTTTTCGGATGATGAACTTCTTTCCGATGTAAAATCTTGGCTCCAGACGCAACCTACCGACTTCTACAGACGATGTCTTCATAGCTGCATAAAGCGATGGGTGCAGTGTGTTAACATTGGTGGTGGATATGTAGAAAAGGACTAATAATTATGCCAAGTTTCGTTTATCCCAGCCCTTGGGAGGTAGGTCAAAGGAAATCTAATGAACACCCTTCGTAGACTGTATCCTGAAATAAGTGGTTATATTTTACAAAACCTATGAATGCGAAATACCTTAAACTGAGGTAATCGATACGTGAGAGTTTCCACTCTTCTTTGTACCCTTCTTCTTGTATATACACATGAGCAAGTGCTGAAAAGTTCCTGGCTTTGGGTAAAAGAAAATACAGGTGGATCAGTTAATTATGGTTTTATTCAAGATATACCCTTCTCAGATTCACTCACTTTTGCAGCCGTCCTTCAGTTTTTACAAGCCCTGTACAAGAACTCGGAAGGTTTGACCTCCAGTCAGGCCTTTCATACCTTTAAAGCCAGGAACTTTTCAGCACAGCCTCATATATATATTTCTGTTGTTGGCACTCCGTCGCTTACGACGTCGAGGGTTCCATTTGATCCGACCAACGGAATAGCCTGCTCGTGAAATTAACGTGCAAGTGGCTGAGCACTCCACAGACACTCGTACCCTTAACAGAAACAGGAAGTAAGAGTGAGAGAAAGTTGTGGCGAAAGAGTACAGCAGGGTTCGCCACCATCCCCTGCCGGAGCCTCGTGGAGCTTTAGGTGTTTTCGCTCAATAAACACTCACAACGCCCGGTCTGGGAATCAAAACCGCGACCCCATGACCGCGAGTCCACTGCCCTAACCACCGGGCCATTGCGCCTCCACCTTTTACACATATTGTGTGCATGGCTGCGTGGAGGACAGTATGTATCCGCATGTGTGCGTCTGTGGTTACATATCTACAGACTGATTTCGTGCGTATGCATGTATATTTGGTGGTGAGGGCGCGGATGGATTTATATGCGCATGAATAATCGTATGAGTAATTAAATTATACACATATCTGCATATTGATGTGTAAAAGTAAGTGGGTGTGTATACCTATGAGTGTTTATACATGTAGATATAAATATGCTTATATGTAGATAAAGATATGTTTACAGATACAAATACGTTTAGTGTGTGTGTGTGTGTGTGTGTTTGTGTGTGTGTGTGTGTGTGTATGTGTGTGTGTGTGTGTGTGTGTGTGCATGACTGCGTGGATAACGTTATGTTCTTCCATGTGTATGTCTATAAGTACATAACTATAGACTGAATATCCATGTATATCCATGTATATCCATGTATATCCATGTATATCTGTCTGTGTGGGTGTGTGCGTTTGTGTGGCTGTACAGCCATGTTTGTATGTTTGTGTATCCATGTATGAGTATCTACGTACATATATAAATGTACACCTATATAAGGAATGCGGATGCTCGGGTCCGTTGATCTCTGGTCATAAATCTAAACGGGGGACTAAATTCCTGCCACTGACCAAAGAGCCTACAGCCTCGGTGTTGTGTCTGTGTGCGTGGACACTCAATTTGGCCGATCAGCTGGGTTCCTACGAGCTCGAGGTGAGGAGAGGTGAACGTGTTTTCGTATGTGTATGTAAGGGGATGAGTATGTGTGTGTGTGTGTGTGTGTGTGTGTGTGTGTGTGTGTGTGTGTGTGTGTGTGTGTGTGTGTGTGTGTGTGTGTGTGTGTGTGTGTGTGTGTGTGTGTGTGTGTGTGTGAGTGTGTGTGTGTGATCCTGTCTTCCCCATCTGAAATAAGGACATAGTACTGCAATAGTCTGGGTTTCAAGGGCCCGCAATGTCCAACATCCTTCCAGGCAACCTTAGAGATCTACATCGTGTTGATGTGGAAGTTTTCAAAGAACGCCTGGACAGGTTTCTATCTGAGATACAAGATGAACCCACATCGCGGCAGGAGACGCAACGAATAGCAGCTTTGTCCAACTCGCTATTTCACCAAAAACAGTACCGGAAACAACACTGAGTAATTACAGGTGGTGCACCAGCATGACCTCTGCCCTGGGCTGAAACGATAAGATAAAAGATAAAAGATGTATAATACTGTAGTCACTAAATGTCAACTTACATGACTGATTGTGAGTTTGTATTTTGTTTCTTCGTCTCATACATAGCTGTCTTATCATTTTGTGATTTTGATTTAACGTATCTCGTATTAGCACAATGCATAGTACTTGATTAACCTGCTCATTGTAAATTATTTTATTTTCGATTCTTACATTCGTAATATTAATTGTAAGTAGGTTTATAACCAATCAGTGAACTCAGAATCTCACGACACCAGCTTCAGGCATATAACGAAATGTATTCTAATCGAAATAAGCGAAACGGAGATTAAAGCACATCTATACGGAATGATGCACCACAACCAATTGTACAGAATTTAACCCACGATGGAGCAATGCACGATGGATCGAAACAATCGTAGTGATGAATAAAAATCTTGTGAATTACATTTTCTCTTTCTAACATGTTATATACAATAACATATTGTACATATATATATTATATAATATATATATATATATATATATATATATATATATATATATATATATATATATATATATATATATATATATATACATATATACATATATATATATATATATATGCATATATATATATATATATATATATATATATATATATATATATATATATATATATATATCTATATCTATATATATATATATATATATATATATATATATATATATATATATATATATATATATATATAATATACCCACTCATATATACACAGATTTATAAAGACCATAATCTCTAAATACACATAGAAACACACGTACGCATTGGTTTATAAAGACCAGAGTCCATTTTTTCTGACATCTCTTATCAATGGAAATATTTACTATGCTAAATTGATGGAAATTATTTAAATACTTCAGAAAGATGAAAGCACTCTACTCATTTATAAATGTTTATACAAACACACACACACAAATATGTGTGTGTGTGTGTGTGTGTGTGTTTGTGTGTGCGTGCGTCTGTGTTCGCACACATATTTATATAGATAAGTAGAAAGTAGGTACTATACCTATAAGTATATATAAGTTAATATCTGTGAGTGTATTCATACATAGAACACTTGCATGCACGTACACACTCATACACACAGATATATACATGTCTGTCTGTCTGTCTGTCTGTCTGTCTGTCTGTCTGTCTGTCTGTCTGTCTGTGTCTGGAGTGAGAGTTTGTAGTGTATGTGTGGGGTTGTTTAAAAGACTATGCATTGTATCGTTCTCTAATTGCTCTATATATTCTTCTGCCATCATCAGCCATAGTTATTGCCCGAGTTGTTGCCCTGCTGGGGCACCAATTTCAAAATCGATCACATCTTTCCAAGAATTTACATTTTAAACACCCAGTACAGTTCGTTCCCAGTTCGTCGAATAACTATATGCACACATAGGAATACAAAAACTCACATACACAGATACAAGCATATATATAGAGAGAGAAATACATAGAAAACATATATATATAGAAAACAAATATATATAGAAAACAAAAATAGAACAAGAACGCAACAAGTAACAACAAAACATCTGGACAATTAGACGATACAAAAAAGGACAGGAAAAAACAAGGTCGGGTCATTCGAAGCTCTCTTTCGTCAGTCGAGTTCCAGATCGTCGTTGAAGTTTCGGCCGGTTACACTCGAGACTGCACCAATCTGGCCGGATCCAAAAAAATATAAGCTAAGAGCAGTAGATTCTTTGGAAGAAAGCAAACCGATGTATACGAAAACAAAGACGTAAAAAACGGAGAAATGGCACACAGTTACAAATACAAACAACAATACATTAACAAGTGTCTTTCGACTAAGGACGAATTGTACTATTTCTTCGTTATTTTTTTTCGTCCTTATTTCCGTATGTATTTGCTTTCTTCCAAAGAATCTATATAGAGGCATAAAGCGATAGAAGGATTGTGTTATTATTGGTGGTGGTTTAGATTTTTTGGGGCCAGCCAGATTAGAGCAGTCTTGAGTGTAACCGGCCGAAACTGCAACGACGATCTGGAACTCGACTGACGAAAAGAAAGCTCCGAATGACCCGTCCTTGTCTTTTCCTGTCTTTTTTGTATCGTCTAACTGTCCAAATGTTTTGTTGTCGCCTGCTACGTTCTTGTTCCATTTTTGTTTTGGTTTTTTTTTCTATATATACATATAGCGGCGTACATGCACTTTTGGTCTTCTATATGTAAGTATATATATATATATATATATATATATATATATATATATATATATATATATATATATTAAGCTGGCGTGTGTGGAAGTGAAGCCTTACGACAGGAACATAAGAAACGAAAATCGTGGGAAGGAATATAAGAGATGCTACACGGATGGTAGTTGAACCAAGAAGAAAAGTCAGGCTTGGCGGAACATCTGCCACGTGGAAGGAGGAGAGTGGTAGGGGCAGAGGGATTGAAGAAATAGGGAGGTACGAGAAAGAGAGAAAATGAAAGGAAAGGAACAAATTGAGGTAAAGGGGAGGGAAAGTGATGAGAATGAAGGGAAAACCACTTTTGGTCTCCTACATATATGTATATATATATATATATATATATATATATATATATATATATATATATATATATATATATATATATATATATATATATATATATATACGACGTGTCTCTGTACAGAATATGTCAGCCAAATTTCACTCGGAATGCATTAATCAACTTGAAGCTATATTAGAAGGCAATTGCCCAAAATTTTTCACGTTATTCTCTTCCGTATAAATCAGCCAGAAAGGACCAAATTAAGAGAGAAAGTGAAAGACAGAGGCTTCAAGTCATACATAATGCAGGGGTAAGAAATTTTTTACATACCTAATCAATTTTTCTTCATCTGCTAGGGCCGAAGTTTAAATTCACATGATACACAGCCCATATTTCCCTTGCATCCATGCGGTAGATAATACATTCTAGGTTTTTTTTTGGGTTTTTTTTTCATCCATTAGATTAACATGGGAAGTGTGAATGAGAAGTTTAATATTACGCAGAACGTATAAAACGAGGCCGAACTAAAAGCCTGGAAACAAACGTGGGCGTTTAGGCTAAACTTCTGAAAATATTTTGGATACTCAAAGGAAACAAACAAACATTTAAAAATAGCTGTTAACAATAGTAAATGCTAAATAAAGAAACTCCATTATTTTGCTTATCATACACATGGGTACGTGTCTGCGTGTGTGTGTGTGTGTGTGTGTGTGTGTGCATTTATATTTCGTGTAGGTATCTCGAGAGTCTTTCAGAAATTTTATTAATAATCTTCTCATTAGTCCACAGAATAGACAGGGATTCCTCGGAGCAGAGACGGCATCTCCTGGAAGTGATATTGTATGGTTTCGCGTGCCTTATTATGGACCAAGTTATGCTGTACATCACTTTACTCTCCTTCAGTCGCCATACAAAATCGGCCAGACATGTTGAATGTCACTTATTGATTACTTTAAAGCTGGCGACATGGTTGCGATAACGATTCTTAAATGAATCAGCTGTCTGCCCAATGTAAACATACAGCCCTCCCCTTGTGTGCACGGTACATTTATATATAAGATTTGTACTCGTACGAGATTCATCAATGAACATTTTGATTTTTCCTTGCATGAGCATTTATCGTATTTATTTGTAGATAATTAATGAAGGCAGCTGTAAGCAATGTGTACCAAAAAGGAAAACTATAAACGTCATTAAATATGACTGAGAATGTTAGAAACACCTACATTGCTAGAAATAAGAGCTAAACGCTCTAATACTACAGTCAAGGCATATAATTGTATACATACATGCTGACAGAGACCGTAAGCACTCAAAACGCAGCGGTCGAGATGTCCCCAGACTAATCAGTCTGTTTCGGCTTTTCCCGTAGCCTCTTCCGAAGTATGGGCCTCACTCGGCTGTTCTCGGATGAAGATCAGTACTAGCACATATGTCTACACCATAGAAATCTATGGATGATTTAGCGGATCGTTAATGTGTATGCAAATAATTAATGTAGGCGACTGTACGCAATGTGTACCAAAAAGGAAAACTATAAACTTTCCACTGAAGAACCGACTCCACTGAAGAGGCTACGGCAAAAAAAAAGCCGAAACTGACAGATCAGTGTGGGAATATCTGAACCGCCGCTTTTCGGGCGACTACAGTCCCTGTCAGCATGTATGTACACAATTATGTACTTTGACTGCAACATTAGAACGTTCAGCTCTTATTTCTAGCAATGTAGGTGTTTCTAACAAACTTAGTCATATTTAATGACGGTTATATGTGTGTATGTGTGTGTGTGTATGTGCGTGTGTATCCACACAGACATACATACAGATAGACAGACACACTGACACATATACACACATTTCCATAAATATGCTTATTAATAATTTTGATTGATTATGAATACATGTATGCCAGTGCGCGCACACACACACACACACACACACACACACACACACACATATATATATAGGTGAGAGGGGGGAGTGTGTGTGTGTGCCAACGTAAAGTAGCAGTCCTGATTAGGACGAATGTTTCTGCTATTTAGCCCTAGGAAAACATCGTCTCCAGTCGCATATCGACGCACTGCGTCCTTATATTTTCGAATAAGAGAGCTAGTCCCCACCCAGCTCAAAGCAATATCTGTGTACCAATGGTTTACGGGTTATTTTTTGCTTCATCAACACAGAATAATCGCTTGGCTAGAGATGGCGACACTAGTTCTCGTTCAAAGTATATACTTTTCAAAGTGACACACAGTCACTGATCTCATAAATAGAAAAACTATTAGTTCTAAATCTCTGAGATTTAGAACTAATAGTTTTTCTATTTATATATATATATATATATATATATATATATATATATATATATATATATATATATATATATATATATAACGTGAGAGAGTTAGGGGTTGGGGGTACAACCCACTAAGGGATAGTATCTATCCAGTATACTGCTGGGAGGGTACCCAATTATTGCTACACTAGTGCTATACTAGGTGCAATCAATGGGAGCGGGTAAAAGTGGAGGTTTTACCCAAAATTTGTGTAACAATTAGAAAATGGAGGATAATATGCTGAACCCAACTACTTGCAGACGGTGTATCCCGTTGAATTCATTAATTTAATTCATAGCAAAAGTGACAAAAAAGGAAGAAAAGAAAAAGAAAGAAAGAACCAAAGCACAGGTGTCCATGGCAGACTATGTTATTTTGCCAACATGGTTTACATATAGAAGTACAAAGTACATAAGGAATATATATATATATATATATATATATATATATATATATATATATATATCACATTAAAATCATCATCATCAGTTAACGTTCTCCTGCTATGCTGGTAGATTGACAGGAGCTGGCATGTCAAAAGATTGCTCCAATCAGCCAATCACAACTGTCCGGCTCGGTATGGCGTCAACGGCTGGTTGCCCTTCCTAACGCCAACCAATTTAAAAAGTGTAGTGGGTGCTTTCCATGTGATTCCAGCGGCAGTAAGGGCACTAAATAACTTGCAAAACCAAACCTTTCAACAGAGAGGACAGTAAAATTGACGGGGGGGGGGGGGTCATTGTGCCAGGTGGTGAGGGATTTCGAGTATGAAAGGAGGATCAAAAACAGTTTTTCTTGTAGTAAATGCGATACATGGCTGAATTGGATGGGAGTGTATATGTACACTCACACAAAATTTGTGCGTGTTTGTGTGTGTGTGTGTGTGTGTACGCACGCGTACGCGCGAGTACATATGTGCGTGTGTCATGTATATATACTCACATCCATACACACACACATGTGTGTGTTTGTGTGTGTTTGTGTGTGTGTGCATTGACATACATGTATTCATAATCAATCAGAATTATTAATAAGCATATCTATAGAAATGTGTGTATGTGTGTCAGTGTGTCTGTCTATCTGTATGTATGTCCGTGTGGCTATACACACACACATACACATACACACATACGCAAATACACACACACACACATACACTTATACTCACGCACATGCATAAAATAAGCACGACAGATGTGCTTATTGTACCTCAAAATAAATGAAATAGAATTATTGATAAAGTTTGAAGCCTAGGAGTTAGTAGTATGTTGACACATACACTAATGGATTGTAACACGCACTCACACACATACACACGCACGTACACGCACACACACACACACATACACACGCACGTACACGCACACACACACACATACATACATACATACATACATACATGCAGATAGAGATATCTACCTCAACACATGCATAGAGGTGTAGAAAAAGATACACCCTTACACATACTGAATTGTATTCATATATATATGTATATATAGCGAGAGAGGGGGGGAGGGGAAAGAGAGGGAGAGATTCATACATACATGTACTCATGCATAAATGGATATATACAGCGACATATTGACTACCCACCTACATAGAGAATGAAAGGTAGATATACTGACCTAGAGACAGTTACATACAATGGCACACATATATATACGTATGTGTGTGTGTATGTGTGTGTCTGTGTATGTGAATACACCTATAGAGACACAGGTATATTAGTCACAGAGAGAAATAGAAATATGCGCGCGCGCGCACACACATGAGAAACATGCGCAGAAACATGCGCAGAAACATACAAAGACATACTCACATATGCATACGAACACTCACACATACACTAGCAATCACGCACATGCACATATATATACACACTCACAGACACAAGTATTCAAATATATACTCTTTTACTCTTTTACTCTTTTACTTGTTTCAGTCATTTGACTGTGGCCATGCTGGAGCACCGCCTTTAGTCGAGCAAATCAACCCCAGGACTTATTCTTTGGAAGCCTAGTACTTATTCTATCGGTCTCTGTTTTTGCCGAACCGCTAAGTTACGGGGACGTAAACACACCAGCATCGGTTGTCAAGCGATGTTGGTGGGGTGGGGGGGGGCGGAACAAACACAGACACATACATATATATATATATACATATATACGACGGGCTTCTTTCAGTTTCCGTCTACCAAATCCCCTCACAAGGCTTTGGTCGGCCCGAGGCTATAGCAGAAGACACTTGCCCAAGATGCCACGCAGTGGGACTGAACCCGGAACCATGTGGTTGGTAAGCTAGCTACTTACCACAGAGCCACTTCTACGCCTATATGCACATGCACAGACAAAAACGTATACATACATACACATGCGTATATGCACACGCTCACAACCACACGGTTACTCCCGCATGCATGTATCCATACACGTAAGCACACACAATCACAAATACACGCATTAACACTCATTTATACACACAATCACGCGAATATACGCACACATATTTTTTAATGTATGCATATTTTTGTTTATAAGTATGTTTTTATGTATGCATTAATGTGTACATAGTTATACGTTAAATAAGCATAAATATTCTTTTATCCTCATATATTTACACATACTCGGGAGCACACATGTGAACACACTGACATACATACACATATATACATATACAGATAATCGCGTGTGCACGCGCGCGTGTGTGTGTGTGTGTGTATGTGCATACGCGTATAATTATTTTGGTGCACATAAGTATTCATGCTTGTATGAAAATATGTAACTATTTATATAGGGAAAAACGAATGTACGTGTGTATGTATAGCTGTATGTTTTTGAGTGTTGTGTGTGTGTGTGTGTGTGTGTGTGTGTGTATGTGTGTGTGTGTGTGAGGTGAGTTATGAGTGTATGTTTGATCTATCTGCTCATCAGTAAATCTATTTAAATAAAAGCAGTGAAATACTAAATGATGTATGCATAGATTTTCACTGTATCCTAGAATTTTCTTTTTAGTCGGAGAAAGAAAAGACTACCAAGTAACAATTGTAGAAAATCCGAAAAAAAACTAATGACGCCAAGAAATTAATTAATCTATCACCATTCATTTATATGCCCAGAGGAAAATTTGATCCTTGCAGGCAAGAGACAGTTTACATGAGACCCTGTCCCTCATTTCGTAGAACATATTCCAGTTTGCTTGATCAGTAGACAAAGATATTTATAAATGGAAAGAAAAAAAAAAAGAAAAGACATGGTTTTTCTTTACTTATTTATCTATATTCATGCTGGTCAATTTTCGTTATTTTCACTAGCACAATCATTCTGAAACCGAGGTACGCGTGTCCAAAGTGGGTACGCTAGAGAAAACGTAGTATGGTATACGTGGTTTGTAAAAACGAAAATTTGAAAGTATTCACAAACAACTCAACGCAACTCATGAGTCTAGAAGATGCGCGGAGAGCCTTTTGCTGTTCCCATCTAATTGCGTTCTGAACATTGGTTTACTGCAGTGTTTGTAACGAAAAATAAATTTCGTGACAATTGAGAATGATTACACAGGCATGCTTCTCTGAAATTGCTTTGAATCGAATTGCTTGTTACTTTTATTCATGAACTTCTCTATGAATTTACAAAGCAGTTCAGTTTTCTCACAATGTGGTTGTGTGGAAAGAAGCTTCCTTCCTAACCACATGGTTCTAGGTTCATTCCTACTGCGTGGTACCTTGGGCAAGTGTCTTCTACTATAGCCTCTGACCGACCAAAGCTTTGTGAATAGATTTGGTAGACGGAAACTGAAAGAAGCCAGTGTATGTGTCTTTGTGCCTGTGTTTGTCCCCCACCACCACCCGTGTTGGTGTGTTCATGTCTCTGTAATGTAATGGTTCGGAAAAAGTGACCGATAGAATAATTCCTAGGCTTAGATAAATAGGTTTTAGAGTCGATTTGTTCGGCTAAAACCTTTCAAGGCAGTGCCCCAGCATGGCCGCAGTCAACCGACTATCTAACTTATGTATCTATCTAACTATCTAACTTATGTATCCCCGTTGTCCTGTCCTTTCTATTTACCTATCTATTGATCCGGCTGCCTATGTAGCTATCTAATTTAGATATATACACCCAACTGACTACTCAGTCGATATCCCAACCAATCAATCTGTTTGTATGTATACCTGTCTAACTTAGCTTTTTTGGTAGACTATCAATTTCTGCATATATGCTGTCTAACTTACTACATTGCATGTTTAAATCTATAGATATGTGTTAATTGCTTTGAAAGTCAACAAACGGAACAAACCTATGTCGATCATTATGTAATTAGAATGACATTCTGGATATGTTGTTTTCGGTCTATATTTATTCATAGATCATGGTATATGGTAGTTGGTTTTGTTTACTGTGTAATCAATCCTTACTTGATATTGCTTAAATTAAAACATCTTGAAAACTGATATAGATATTCAAAAATAAACACAAATATTTTCTTCGTCGTCTACCGTCACCCGAACATTGAACTTCCCAACGACGAGAAAGCCAGGATATTTACACTCTTGGTGATGAGAAAAATTTCTCTAGCTAACAGATTTTTCTTGCAATCTATTGTCTTGTAGACTGGCAGTCCGTAGATTACGGCGAAGAAGGTTCCAGTTGATCCGATCAACAGAACAGCTTGCTCGTGATAAAGGAACGTGCAGGTGGCTGAGCATTCCACAGACACGTGTTCTCTTAACATAGTTCTTGGGGAGATTCAGCAGGACACAGAATATGACAAGGCTGGCCCATTGAAATGCAGGTACTATTTATTTTTGCCAGCTGAGTGGACAGGAGCAACGTGAAATAAAGTGTCTTGCTCAAGGACACAACGCGCCGCCGGGAATTGAACTCATGACCTTACTATCGTGAACCGAATACCCTAACCACTAAACCACGCGCCTTCACTATTGTCTTGCATTAAGCGTATAAAGTATAGCATTATCTGCTGAGAAGTTAGCTTGATCAGGAAGTTACAGGTTTGACCCAACTGGGAATCACTTAGTAAATATATTCTACGGTAGTCTTAGGCTATGGTAGATAATTTTTACAGGCTATAGTAGAAGATATTTACCTTATCAGTGAAACTGAATGAACAGAAATTGTGAAGATCATCGATTAGTTTGCATCTGTTCTTACCTGATACGTTTAATCCGTTGTCCAGTTTAACATCACCACCACCCTTATCTGCCTTTAGCAGAGTCCATTCTGTTACAACTAATTAGTCTGAATCACTGGTCTGTGTATAATCCACGAACGATTATTTCTTCTGCTCTTTCTCTTCTTACGCCAATCTCAGAGGTTTCAAGCAAAATGTCATGTTTATTTTTACACAATTTCATTCCACTTACCGTCATCTCCACCTTCGAAAACAAGGTACTCCCTTGAACTTACTCCATAAATGAATGATATTGAGCGTTGAGTGATATTTAACGCCAGATCAGTCCTGATTGAGAAGTAATATAGCAAAGAACATTCCAGTTATAGACATCACATTTTACAAATGTAATGTATTTAAAATTTCCTTTTCCAAATGTGACCTTGCATGAGATTTGACTGCTGTTTCTGACTTCTCCGTTTGCTCAGTAACAAACAATATTTCTTCATTTCGTAATAGAAAAAAATACATTTTTATATTTTAAATAAAATAATTTTTTCATCCATTTTTATACAATTTCTCAACTTATTTATGAACACGAAATATTGACATTTACATATGACATTTATTTCATAAAAACATGTTAAAACTTTATTGTATCACTCTTAATGTCTGTCATCACCCCCTGACTTAATAATGTTATTGTTACTGTCCATCACCCTATCAACCTCTCATTATATTATTATTCTTAATATCCATCCCCACTTTATAGTATTGCTTTAAATGAACATCCCCCTCCACACATTTTGAGTTAGTATAAACGTCCATTAACTTTTTTAGTATTATCATTAAATATGTCTCCCCAACCTCTTCACTGAATATTACTATTACAAAAGTCCGTCACCGACTATTTATAGTATTATTATTCTTGTCATCATTCTCTCTCTCCCATTCTCTCTACCCTCTCTCTCCCCCTCTCTCTCTCCCTCTCTCTTTACAGTGATATTCTAAATTATCATCAAACCCCTCTTTATGGAGTGACTGTAAATTACGCCATTTTAATATTACTGCAAATGTCCATCACCCACTAAATATATTATTATTGTCAATGTTAATTCCCTCTTTTTATAGAATGTTTCTGTAAACGTCTAAAACCTACCTCTTCCTCTTTCAATCATAATGCGAATTGTTTTCAGAAATTTCTGCTTCATGCTTGGCTATCATCAACAATTTTATGTCGTCTGTAGACTACAATCTGTATTTCTTTTTTGTGATATTGCGAAGAAAAGCTATAGCCTAGATTTGAACACCTACAGTTGTGTTAGAATATCTGCAGTTGTGTCAGTACACCTCCAAAAATGTTGGAATACTTACAGTTGCGTTAGAATATTATCAGCTGTGTTGGAACAGCTACAGCTGTTAGAATACCTGCAGTTGTGCTAAAGTACTTACAGCCATGTTAGAATATCTATACAAATACGCTGAACAGCTATGTTAGAGCATCGACGGTTGTTAGAAAATTTATGACATTTCTCTGTTCAACATTAATGTTCAACCGTTATGTATTAAACAAAGGTGATATGTGGAAGTCGTGTAAGAAGATGAATCTTGTCAGTTCACGGGTTTATTTTGTAAAAGTGTGAATAGCCAAGGATATGAAACAATTTTTAGATTATTATGGTCTGGTATTATTTTTGAGATTTACTGCTAATTCCGGACAGAGAGACGTCCGACCAGCAAACTCAGTAGGAGAATTACTGAGAATTGCTGAGAAATAAAATCATGGATCTTTTTTAAAACGGGGGCCACATTTTTCATTAATGTTTTACGTAGTGTTTTTGATACCGAAAGACTTTCAAACTTCGTATACTTATCTATTTTGTGTTATAGAAC
>NC_142929.1:182087134-182099634 GCF_046866305.1 Octopus bimaculoides | reverse complement strand
TTATGTTTTCGTTTCTCATTGCGTTTAACGTTTTTTGTGATGTCCTGTACCCATATATGCTTGTATGTATACATATAGATGTAGGTATGTACATATATGCATGGATATATGCATATATTTATATATTATTTATGTTATTGATATATATATATATATATATATATATATATATATATATATATATATATATATATATATATATATATATATATATTATATATATATATATATATATATATATATATATATATATATATATATATATATATATACGTATGTATGTATGTATATATGTATGCACGTATTTACTGTGGTGTTTCTGTCTGTTGAATCAAACCCGGTTAGACTCAACATGTTAAAGTTACATGAAACATTATTTTGCCTTGTTATAATGAAGAAATAAACCACAGATTACATTGTGCATGCATATACATGTATAAATAAGAACACACACACTCACACAATATATGAATTATACATATACATCCGTGTGTGTGTGACAATGATGTCTGCATATGTGTGTGTGTGAAAGTGTCTTTAGGATCGTATGCCATTCTAGAATGCAATTACTCGACAATGGCTCATCCTGGATGAAATAGTCACGTCTAAACTTGATGTGAACACATTTCGTTAAGGAATGTGACAATATCTCTTTCATTGTGATTTGTTGATATTTTTTATCGTTTTATACAATTGTTGGAAAATAATTCCAACAATTAACGGTTGGGTCTGTTTGGAAGTGAAGGGAGATATTGAGCGTGAAGAAAACAAGAAAACAAGGTTGATGCAGAGGACAGCAGTGCGTGAGTGCGTGAGTGTGTGTGTGCGTGCGTACGTGTGTGTGTGTGTGTGTGTGTGATGACAAATTGTGTTTAGCTATTTCTCTTAAATAATTCAGTGAGTATGTCCATTCACTCTTTGTTCAGACATCCATCGCAATGTGAGTTTATAATTGCTTTTCACTGTAATTTTTTTCTTTAAATTCTTCCAATAAACAAAGACCAGGTTTCCAGAGAAAACAGTAAGGTTCCACATTAGAATTTAAACATTAGCTCAGTAAAACCACATGATCAACTTCAAATAGAACTAGCACATGCTGTACCTTTTCGCTTATCTGGAAATACACTGAGCTATGTATATATGTGTGCCATGAGCTGTGTGCTTATATGTATTTATATATATGGTAGCCTTGAACTATGTTGCTTAAAAATGATTATTATTACTATATTTTTCAATCAGAAACTAAATTTCTGGAATGGTTGTTATATTTTAGCAGTTCCAATAACTGTCTTATATTTGTATTTTACAAATTAATCCTCGATTAATTGAAGCCAGAATCTTCTTGACTATCTTTGAGATTATGTTACATGGCATACAGCCAACTAACTAGACTAATGACCATACTAGACTAATGACCATACGCACAACTTGGAAATTTTTATCCGAGAGTAATCTTTGTAAATGATTTCATTAGTTGTCCACACACGTTCTATTGTATACTTATGAAATAATATTCCCATTAGTTGGACAATGCTTTTTTCTTCTCTGCTTCATAACAGTACACTCAATATTTTATTTACATCAGAGCAAAATCTAGTCTTGCAGTCACTTTTCAAACTACGAGAAAGGCATATTTTGTCGAATTATTAAATATGAATAAAATCTAATAATGAAAGTGAGTAAAATGAATTGGAAAACAAATTTGTAGTTTGGTTCTCATGATTCATTTAATTTTTATAAACTGCAATTATGAAATATGTTACATTTTAAAGTACATGCATTCGTTCTGACAAACTGGAAGCCAAAGCTGAACAGCTGAAGATCTCCTCTCTCTCTCTCTCTCTCTCTCTCTCTCTCTCTCTCTCTCTCTCTCTCTCTCTCTCTCTCTCTCTCTCTCTCTCTCTCTCCCTCTCTCTCTCTCTTTCTCTCTCTCTCTCTCTGGAAGAAATCAGCTATGGACAATCCTGGAAAGGGACATAACCCGCCAGACCTAAACATGTTCAAGACAAATTGTATATGACGACATTGCCTCAACGATTCCCTCTGGAGTTGAGGGGTCCACAAACACACACCTATACACACGGCACGCGCGCAAAGTGATTTCTGCATCTTCACAGATGGTTACCTCCCCAGGTGCTTCTTCGTTGTCAATGGCATTTCTGACTTTCTATCCATGACCTTTAAGATGACTGTTCAGTTCCGCTGCAGATCTGCAAGGTCTGAAGCACAAACGTCAGGCAAAAGTTACAGCTTTCACCGGAATGATCAGGTTACTTTGTGGGATCAATTCTCCTATCAAAGTTTCAAACGTCTTTGACCTAAAGTTGAACTTTCTCACCGGTTAGATCTGCACACGTTACTACTCTTCCATCGCGTTTTCTATGGATGGACTGACAAATAGAGCCTCCATAAAGAGACATCTGTCGGTTATTGGAATATAATGATAAACTCTCGTATAACACGATTACTACTCTCTGAGATTATGTGATTTGTACCGACTGATAGACCAAAGCGAGATGACCAGTAATCACGTGAAACCGTAGGTTTCACATCAGAGAGCCCCTCTTTTAGAAGGATGCTGTGATAATATCTAGGGTTCCATCACTCCCGGTGGTTGTTTAGCTGATGGATGACTGTTGATTCAACAAAGTTCATCCATATTTTAGTAGATCTTTGCCTCTCATCGCGTAGAATGTCCAACAAAAACCACCCTCCTTACCAAGCTGATTTGGTAAGGCTGCTCGTTTAACTGCCAACGGCCAGACCATGCGACAGGTCTGTAGTAGTTTACATGCTACCAGTAGATCGATAGAGAGAGATAGAAAGAGACTGGCAGACACACAGACAGGCATACGGGCAGATAGGCAGACAGACAGACAGATAGATGGATAGAGACAGATAGATAGATAGATAGATAGATAGATAGATAGATAGATAGATAGATAGATAGATAGATAGATATACTTACACACTCTCACAATGTAAGGTAGATTGATTTACATATGAAGTTGGCCATTTTTTAGAGTAGAACTCAATTAATGGTACGTGATCTGAAGGTCATAATCCATTCGCATAATATAGTTATCAATTGTATTCATTAGTACTGTTCTATAGATCATTTCTAGGTCACTCAAGATACGGCTACTGTATCTATAGCAACATTTCATCAGTAGCTACTATATCTGTAAAAAGGCGTCTGAAGCTAACAACCAAAATATCATTGAACAAAATTAGACTAAACAGTCAAAATTAATGAGGAGTAGATAAGAGTAAGAACATATGGGTAAAAAGGATTGGAAAAAAAAAGATGGCTAAGCAGAGACCGAAGGAATGAAATGATAATGAGCGTTTTCTAAGTTCTAAGCTCTAGAAATTCAAAGATATAAGCTATATGAGTACTGGCTGTGATGTTGTGATACTAATTTAGTGCAAGCAAACTCAGAGCAATGAAATTAATACCGACGTATATCAGTGAGATTCCTATTTTTGCAGGTATAAATATTCTTTACTAATCAAGTTACATCGGCCATTTTGATAGTTGTTATAATTAAAGTTTAAGGACCTTTTGAATAGGCAGCGATCTTATTTACACTTTCATTTCAATAGCTATCCTAAGGGAGAAATATCAAGATGTATATAGAATATTTATATTTGCTCAAAAGTAATTTCACTAAGGTATTAATTTCCTTCTACAAATTTATTTTCGCTAAATTTGCATTGCATATCACATTAAGTGTATACACAGCCATGCATACATACATACATACATATATATATATATACGTACGTACATACAAAGATACATACATATACATACTTGCATATATACATACACACTCACACGCACACATACACACACTAATAACATTAATACACACAAACATACACACACACGCACGCACAAACACACACACAAACACACACTCATACGTGGATATATCTGTAGGGTTATGTCTATGTTTTCATACATGTGATTATAAGCATATGTGCGTTATAAATATATTTCAACAGCAGGATAGCTGACAGAAGATGATATTTGTCAGGTGGATAATTTAATATTTCATTGTAAATAAATTTATCAATCAATCTTTTTGTCAGCCTGTCCAGCAATCTAATTGTGAATGCATCTTCCCAGATATCTTTTAATCAATCTATTTTTCTATTAATCAATCTATCATTTAATCTACGTATGCGGTTGCCGATTTTCTAACACATACAATGTATGTATACAATGTATGTATTGTGTATGTATGTAAGTATGCATGTATGTTTGTATGTACGTGCGTACGTACATATGTGTGTGTATGTGCGTGTGGTTGTACAGTAGAAAAAAGGATGAGCGCACAAACAACCAGTGTTAGTTCAGAGTACAGGATTTATATATTTAAACTTAATTGCTGAGTTGTTACAATAAAATGGTCTTTACCATTATTCATATGGTTTTCGTCATACATAACCACCGAACTTCGCTTTTCCTATCCATTTTAGCATTTCACATTCCTTTATGTGTGTGTGTGTGTGTGTGTGTGTGTGTGTGTGTGTGTGTGTGTGTGTGTGTGTGTATAGATATATATATACATATAAATATACATATATGAAATAAATATATATACATATAGGCGTAGGAGTGGCTGTGTGGTAAGTAACTTGCTTACCAACCACATGGTTCCGGGTTCAGTCCCACTGCGTGGCATCTTGGACAAGTGTCTTCTACTATAGCCTCGGGCCGACCAAAGCCTTGTGAGTGGATTTGGTAGACGGAAACTGAAAGAAGACCGTCGTATATATGTATATGTATTTATGTGTGTATGCCTGTGTCTGTCCCCCCAACATCGCTTGACAACTGATGCTGGTGTGTTTACGTCCCCGTAACGTAGCGGTTCGGCAAAAGAGATTGATTGAATAAGTACTAGGCTTACAAAGAATAAGTCCTGGGGTCGATTTGCTCGACTAAAAGCGGTGCTCCAGTATGGCCGCAGTCAAATGACTGAAACAAATAAAAGAGTAAAAGAGTAAAAGAGTAAAAGAGTAAAAGAGATATGCATATATCACCTTACCTTGTCTGGCCTAACGGCCCTCTCTGTTTGCTTTTGTTTCGTTTGATTTGTATGTCCTGTTTTTGTTACCAACTTTGACCCTCCCCAAATCCCGAATTTATTTTGGTTCGCGAGAGTAACTGTTTCTCGAAGACATATTGTCGTGAATTGCTCGAAATGTGGAGTAGATAAACAGCCGACAACTGATGAAAGGTCGTTCTTTATGTCTTGTTTTCCATTTGTTTCTCTCGTTGTCCGCATACCCAGGTTTGCTTCTTATTTCATGCTATTTTCGTATTTCGTAATCCATGTCGGTTTCGTATTTCATGTTGTTTATGTTTTGTGACGTCCTGTACCCATACATGCACATATATATACATGTGTGTGTGTGTGTGTGTGTGTGGTCAACAGATGAGATCCATGGATTCATCGTATACAAAACACTTGGTGTCACTAAAATGAGTAGAATTTAAAGTTCGGTGTCTTTACAAGGGACTAATTCCGTGGCTATAAGACGAATTAAGGTGAACACATATGGAGGCAATTATGCGGAGAAATGAATTTAATATACCAACTTGGGTTTGATATATATATATATATATATATATATATATATATATATATATAGGGAGAATTCACAAAACAGTGAAGCTAGCAAGAAGTACAATTGGACATTTATTTATTCACTACAATTGTTTCCACGCACCATAGTTCTCCAGTTCTTCATTATGCAATCGTTTCCCTGCATTATGAGATCTAGTTGTGTTTCCTCAGGTGATATGTAAATATTGTCCCCATGAGTTCTCGGTTTCAAGAACATCCTCTCTGAACTCTTAAATTGTATATGTTTATCACTTGCTATGAGAGTTAGTCTCTATCTATCCTCATACATTCATGACCCTATATTTTCTTTCTACACTCCTTTATAATTCGCAAAATAATTCCACTAATGATCAACATTACTCTCTATTCGACGATGGAGCTAAAATCCTTTACTAAAGATCTACCACATTTTTCCTTTCTGTTGATGGAATAGTTCACTACTACATGGATTGCTTATCGTTGTTCGCTGAGAAATAACCCATGTGCGCATCTCTTTGGGAAACAGTTGTGAGAGATTTCTGCACACCTACTTACTCCCTTATTCCTTACGATATACTTTATTCTAACATCTTTAGTGTAACAACTAAACAATTAAGTTTAAATATATAAACTCTATGCTTTAAAATGATACCGGTTGTTTGCCTGTTCATTCTTTCTTTCAACAGTGCATGTACCTACTCAATGATAAACCGCTTTTACCCATTCATTGCTAGACAGCCACAACACCGACCTTTGTGGTTGTTGTTTCATTTTGCTTTTTTCCAAGTTCAAAACGGAATTTAAGATAATAAATCAGCCTGAGCAAGTATTGTATATACCTATTACCATATACCATTAGACGCAATTTCACCTGAACTCTATGTATACTGTACTGTCAGTTTCATCGTTTGAATTTTCAGAGTGGTGTATTTTACAAGCTTATTTTTTTACATTTGTAAAGAACAGTAATATGCCTGAAGAAAATTGTAGTTAAAGGGTTTAGTAATTGGCTGGAATTAAGAGTTTGTAATATCACAGAGTTGTTGGGTTGTTAATAAGACCGCTGTGGTAAGTATGTGTATATGTTTGAATAGGTTGGCGATTGCCATGGTTTGTAATTGGGTTATATTACTATCAGGCAAGAACATTTTGGAAATAATTATTTGAATTAACAAAGGAAGACGATTGGGGTTTGAAATCTGGGCAATGGAATATGCTTGAATGTTGCAATAGAGCAGGAGTTGGTAAGTAGAGATGCTCTTAGATATAGTGGGGCGCGTGACTTAGTGATTAGGTATGTTGGACTTATGATCGTAAGCTTATGGTTTCGATTCCCGGACGAAAAACTTCATTTCATGTCGCTCCAGTTCACTCAGCTAGCAAAAGGGTGTAATCCTGCGACGGGCCGGCGTCACGTCCACGTAGCGAATATATACGCCATGTAACCGGGAAACCGGTTCTTGTTAGTTGGTATGACGCGAGAAGGTAACTTTACTATTTTTTACTTACTCTAACAAATTCAAGGTAGGAATAAATATATGACTGAATATGTGAATAAAATTAGCGATGAACAGAGAATAGCAGAAAAAAATAAGACAGTAAAATGTCATATTCATGAATATCTTAATAGGTGATGCTCAAAGTGTGTATGTGCATCTATGATTATGAGGTTCTGTTCAGTGAGTTATGGAAGTGTTGCAGAATGATGATTTGAGGCGATGTATTTATTTTTCTTTTGCATATCTGAGTATTTTGCATATCTACGGACACACACACACACACACACACACACACACACACATATTGTTTACAAATAAACACATGCATGGGAATCCAAGTATGCATGTCTACACACATATGTGTGAGCGTGTGTGTTAATTTACAAATTTGTATGCACATGTGCAAGTCCAATATGTCATGGAAACAACAATTTCTAAACTCCTCTTGTAATTTTATCTTACCGAATTCGATATAAATTTTTGCTTGTGGAAAACCTATAAAGTCACGAGTACAATTTAGCGATATATTTTTCCAAGTACAATTTAAAGTTCAGGGTTTCATTTCGCTCTGTGACCCTGCTATGTTATCCATAACATCCGTTGTGTTCAACTTCTTTCAGAAGTCTCTTAACCATAAGCTTATCTTCCCGGTCAATTGCTTTCATGAATGGTTAAAAGTTATTCTCATATAATATGCCTTGAAGTTAACAATCACACGTTGATCCATTGGCTGGTGCAAAGGAATTGTATTCGGGGGGAGGGGATATCATTGTGCTTTCAGAATGTCATGAAACTTATCCAAGTTTACTTGGTGATTTAGTGCGTTCACTTATAGACCAATGATTTGCTAGAAATATGTCTGCAACTGTAACTTTATACGGCAAGCCGAAAAATATCTGTAAATCACTCTACTAAAAGCCTCTTAGTCAGGCGTCCAAGCCTTCTTATTTCAACACCAAACCAGAAGTAAATTAAACTTCGCGTAACTCTAGAATGCGATTGTATTTTCAGTCTTACATCGTAAGAATCTCTATCAACGTCTACCCAAACACTTGCAAGTATACGCGCGCGCACAGGGATATGTGTTGTGATTATTGTTGTTGGCACTCCGTCGCTTACGACGTCGAGGGCTCCAGTTGATCCGATCAATGGAACAGCCTGCTCGTGAAATTAACGTGCAAGTGGATGAGCACTCCACAGACACGTGTACCCTTAACGTAGTTCTCGGGGATATTCAGCGTGACACAGAGTGACAAGGCTGGCCCTTTGAATTACAGGTACAACAGAAGCAGGAAGAAAGAGTGAGAGAAAGTTGTGGTGAAAGAGTACAGCAGGGTTCGCCACCATCCCCTGCCGGAGCCTCGTGGAGCTTTAGGTGTTTTCGCTCGATAAACACTCACAACGCCCGGTCTGGGAATCGAAACCGCGATCCTATGACCGCGAGTCCGCTGCCCTAACCACTGAGCCATTGCACCTCCGTTATGATTATAGTAAACAAACTAAGTACATTCTAATCTTAGCAAAAAGAAGTCAAAAACTCCGAGAAGCAGTTTTTGGCTAAGAGGAAATTGTAATTTTTAAATTGTTAAATTTCATCCAAGATATCATTAGGGTGAAATTACAGACTCTGTCTCCACATCATACATGGATCGATACCGCAGCTTTAAGTATAGAAACATACACATCGAGGAAAATAAAAGGGACTGAGTCCTCCATCAACTTTAGCAATGAGTAATTGCCATGTTAAACCATCATAACACAGTGGCTAACAAAGTTGGCCGGTACGAAATCTATGTACGATCCATTCTATGGTTGTTATTACAGTTTCTATATAGCATTTTGCCCAGAAGGTATTCAACATACTTGAGGGTATGATGGGATTATGTTTTAGGAATGGAAAATCTATTTGAATGGGATTTATTAATATTCATACTTGATTTTCTGGGAAATTTAATTTTAATACTCTTTAATTATCTTTTCTGTTTTTCGATAATTGTTAACAGTAGCCGCCAGTCTTTTCTTTCTCAATCTTTCAGGCAAATTCAAATTCCTTCAATTTTCTTTTTTCTTTTTTTTTTCTTTTTTTTTTTTTTTTTGCATTCCTTATACAGTATATCATTTATCTGAATTTTTGAAGTCACGGCACGGCGTACACGAGTTGTTTCTTTCCATATTCCTATGAAAAGCATTACTAGCCAAAATTTTAATAACTTATTTTAAAAGCAAAACTATCTATGCCCACTAGCCGAACAGGCATCAAATGGTTATAAATAACCGACGAGAGCAAACAAGATCAAAATAAGCTTTCTTTCTTATAATGATCAAATATTTTACCTCTTGAGATTTATATATGTGTGTGTGTGTGTGTGTGTGTGTGTGTGTGTGTGTGTGTGTGTGTGTGCATATGTATGTATATATACACTTACATACACACATACATACATGCATGCATACATCCATCCATCCATCCATACATACATACATACATACATACATACATACATACATACATACATATATACATACAAAAATACCCTATTGATGTTGAAATTCCAATGAAGGAGCCTTGGATCTAAGTTAGAAAGAGTTCTTTCTCTATTGGCAAGAAATCTTGAAATAAAATTGAATAATGACATACATACATACATACATACATATTTTCTGATCTCTTCACCCTGAAAACGGAGGTCGGATCTATCCACTGTTTATTTGCTTCCATAACTGGTTGCATATTTTGATGAACTACACCTGCCATCATGATGAAGTAACTCCGAGCACCAAGAAACAGATGTCGGACTTGTAACACCATACCTTCTCCTCTTTGATTTTCTGTGCCTTAGTACTCTGAGTAAGATTCCTCTGCTAATATATAAATATCTATATATTTATACTTAAATATTCAGCGTCTGAAAATTTTCAGTCTTTGCACTCTCTCTATTTACATTTATACAGGCATATATATTTTGTATATTAGACCCAAGCTATTTTATTTGTTTACCTGCATCATCGTCTACACAAACACACACACACACACACACACACACACAGTCAATCACACACACACTCACACACACGCACAAATTCTTTAGTTTTCCCACTGTCCCAGTGCCCAGACAGCACCATTGACCAAACACGGATAAATAAGGAAAACATCTTTATTCAAAAATACAGAACACAACTCAACATAACAACTCAAAAAATACACTTGGGCTGCCGATACATAAACACAATACCCCTACCCTTACCCCTCAGGTACACATCCACAACAAACACGCACAGAAACACACACAGAGGTACAAACACACAAAATACAATGCAAACTCCCCCACACACACACACACAAATATGGCGGCGAGCTGGCAGAACCGTTAGCACACCGGGCGAAATGCTTAGCGGTATTTCGTCTGCCCGCTACGTTCTGAGTTCAAATTCCGTCGAGGTCGACATTGCCTTTCATCCTTTCGGGGTCGATTAAATAAGTACCAGTTACGCACTGGGGTCGGTCGAATAATCGACTTAATTCGTTTGTCTGTCCTTGTTTGTCCCCTCTGTGTGTAGCCCCTTGTGGGTAGTAAAGAAATAACACACACATAAACACGTACACGCACACACTTACACACATCACCTTAACAATTAAAAGACACACACACACAAACACACACACACAAACACACACACACAAACACACACACACAAACACACACACACAAACACACACACACAAACACACCCACACATATACACGCACCACACAGAAAAATACAAACAAAACACACACATTCAAACATTGTCTGTCCTTGTTTGTCTCCTCTGTGTGTAGCCCCTTGTGGGTAATAAAGAAATAACACATTCAGACGTGTACGCGCACATATATTCCTAAACCACCCCCACCTCAAAAACAACGCATATCCACAACAAACACATAGACACATACACAGATACACACACAAACGCACACAAATACAATACAACCACCCACATACACGCGCATATATACAGACATCCGTACACACACACACACACACAAACAAACACAATATGCCCATTCCTCAGTGAAAAATACACACACACACTCAAAGAATAAATACACATATACACACGCAATACAATTCCAACAATCACAACAAACACTCACAAACACACACACATACACATGTACACGCACACAATAACACAAACCACCTTGACAAATACAAGACACACTCACGCAAACACACCCACACATATACACACACACAATACACAAACAATACGAGTAAAACACTCACAAAGTGACATCCAAGCATATGCACACACCACACAGAAAACACGAACAAGCACATACATACACACACATGCACACACGCGCACACACATAGCACCCTGACAAATACAAATCACATACATACACACTCACACACATGTGCACACATATACACACACCACACTGCTAAATATACACAGACTCATATATACACACACGCCATACTAAACTTTAAGACCAGTCAAAAACCACCACACACATACATAAGTATATATATACATACACAGATAGAACCGTGCACACACACACACACACACACACACACTCACACCATCTTGAACTCTAAGACTAGTTCAAAAACCACCGAACCATGACAGACTAGCCCAGAAACAAAAAAAATCCTTTTGATTCCAGAAGCATACTTCCCCCAACCTCAAACACTAGTTCTAAAAATAACAACTATCCTTGCCAAACGCCAAACACACATACAAGACTAGAGATGAAGAATAAAAGACGATCATTCCCCTAAAATTCTGGATAAATATTTCAAAATAACTTCTGATGTAGTTTTGACTAAGCAATACACGCTACAATACTATCTACAATTTCTTTCTGCATATATGTTTATAAACAATCTTGATTCTTTTATAAACTTTAAATGATTATGAATTTATTTTACTGCCTAATTTGAACAATTTTATGTAAAATGCTTAAACACAAAGCCCTTCTTAGCATTTTCTAATCATTGTCAAAGACTCTATCACTGTATTTTAATACATCTATGTTAACTATTTTTTAGCACCACAAAGGCTACACAAAGCCTTACACTTTAATTTTGAAAATCCTTTTTTTTTATAAGTGAAACCGGTCAAGTCAATAAACTTCTGCATTTTCAAATCTTCTTCCCTATATATTTTTATTCGTGCGATACTTTCCAATTTTACTTCGTTATATGTATGCATATACACACACACACTTACACATACGTAAGTGTAGAACCATGGAATGAGTGCTCAACACGGCATTGGTGCATTATATATATATATATATCCTTGCCAAACATATATATAAGGGCATTACTATAGAATAATGCCTCATGCTAAGCTACCATAATAAACGCATTTTTATCGAATATATATA
>NC_142929.1:182077134-182084634 GCF_046866305.1 Octopus bimaculoides | reverse complement strand
TATGTTTTTATGAGTGTGTGCGTGTGTGCGCGCGCGTGTGTGAGTGTTAGTACATGAGTATATGAGATGAGTCCTAAAAGAAGCCGAACTGTTACACCTACTCACCAGCCAGCTGGTGCAGTATGCTTGCAACTATATTGCTGTGTGTTGGTGACCTTGACCTTCATCTGATATAGCAACATCATGCTACCTTAGTCATTGAATGAACATGTGTCTAGTGCATTTGTCACAAATTGAACAATGAAGGACTTGGGAGAGCAATGTGTTTGTGTAAATTTATTTTTATTTTTGCAGGTATTTTCATAAAGCAACAGGCCTATGGGAATTATTTTACCCAGCAAAGTGGTGCTAGCGTTTCAGGTTGGAAAACACATCCATCTAAGACGACCCCAAATGTGAATAACCTTTTATGGTAAAAGACGACAATCATGTTACGGATGTGTGTGTGTGGTGATCCATGAAAAGTTCGCCTAACTGTCTATAAAGTTTCTGAAGTACTGAGCGCATGTAGGTACTTGTGTCACATTATTTTAAAGGAAAAACAGAAGAGCACAAAATGTGTGCCAAGTCAGACGATATGTGTACAAAAAGAGAATCAAACCGCTGTCAATCAGAAATTGTTTGAGTGTTCAAATTTTGATAAAAACAAAAGTTTCTGAAAATTGTGATAACAGGTGAGGAAATGTGGCGTTACAACTTTGATGTTGAAATGAAGACGGAGTTGTCGTAGTGAATTCAAGCATGTAATCGCGACTAATAAAAGCACGTCTGAATGATCGAATGTTAAGATCAGTTGATTGTAATGTTATGTCAATTACTAACAGCAGAAATCAATGAGTTGTCCTACTACAGGCTAATTTGCTTGTATGCATTGGACTGTTGTAAGACAGCTCAATATTTATGATAAATGGTATACACATTAACATCGATACTCAACAATTTCTGAAATGTGATATAGACCAATTGTTGAATGTTGACTTCTTGAAATTAACGGATTTTCAATTTTCACACTTCAGAAATTACATACAAAGGCATCGCTAAGAATTATACCTTTTCTGTTAAAGAATAATTCTATCGAGTTTGAATGGTATCTTAGATCTGAGAAGCCAGATGTGAACGAAAAAATGGATCTATTTCTATTAAGTTTTGGGTTACAATGATGGAATAGAGTGGTTTAGAATTACAAATGAGGACATTGAAAATAGCATAACATCCAATTCAAGAGCAAAAAATTAATTACATCCAAATTCGCTAGCAGCAAAATACACTCATGGAAGGAATAATACAATATTCATCGAGGCTTGGACAACTTTCTAATATCTTAATCAGTTCTCTTAGACTAATATTAAATTGTTGTAAATTTTCTATATATTTTATAGAACAGGCAATTAAAGATACAATTATCGAGAACTCAACAAGGAAGCCTTTCGGAAGACAATTTCTTTGCCTGCCTCATAAACCTATAGAAAAAACTCTTTAGGTTGCAGAATGCTGTTTTTCTAACCCAAGTGAGTCTACTATAAGTGTCATGAATAGTGCTCCCACGAGTGGCCATTACTGCTGGTGAAGAAACAGCTTCAGTTCAAGATAAAATTTCAGTGAGAAGTGATTAAAAACCATCTTAGAATTAAAAAAAAAACCCTGTTGCAGATAAATGACATCTTAATTGTAAGATGATAGAATACTCTACTAAACGTCTCAGAAAATCTTTTGAAAAGACAAGTCGAAAATCGATAGTATCAGCAGCACCAAACTCATGGACGGTATTAAGGAAACTTTTTGTTACTGTAAATTGGAATAATCAATGAATGCTTATTGATAATGGCAGAATTGTCTTTGATTCGTAAATACATTTCAAAAGGCTTGGTACTAAATTGTATTCAAATCATCTGAAAACGCACTATCTGTTGACAGAATCCAGCTTTAATATAATTAGAAGGATAATTCCAAAAAGCTGCTGATGAGGAAGAGTAGTTTTTGTTTTCTGCAGAATATCTGGAAACCCCCGTCTTTATCGCATTTACAATTACTTCAGATTAAATTTAAAAGTAAACTTCCGCCTTGATTGTGTCTGTTGCACGAGTTGATCTAAAATAATTGCATAATTGACAAACCGTCAAAATTTCGAATATTCACTGACTCGCGTAATTTCTGCGTAACAATACCCATATATTGCTCTACTCAGCATCGCCCTTTTGAAGATAGCGAATTTATTAAAGTCTAAACTAATAAACTTCTGGCTCAGGGAGTAATTATACCATCAAAGTCATCGTGGCACTCACAAGTTGTTGTAACTACAAAAGGTGATGGCCAAAGACGTTTAGTAGTGGACTACACATCTATTAGTAATAGATTCATACTGCTAGATGCATTTCATAACTCATTCATTAGCGATTTTTTAAAGCCAAATTCCTGGAAATAATAATTATCAAGTGTCTTGCGCTCCCGAGAGCAACATTTTACAGCCTTTGAAGCAAATAATGAATTACTGCAATTTTTGTGCGATTGCCTCTTGGTGTTTATTAATGGAATACCGGTTTTTTGCAGAATAATGAAAGTATTAATGACGTAGTTCAGACTTTGATCATGTGGTAGAGGGAAAAGAAACGAGAAGTTTAATGCCGTGAATTTGCTAACTTTTCTCAAACATTCCCTGGAGCCAGATCTCTGACTCGACTCTAAAATAATGAAAATTTAGTGTAACGGTTATTGTTTCAGAAACATATTTTTAGAGAAGACAAGATGGGGCTGGACCATGACTGACAATGGCCCCTATTTGGGTTTCCTCTGCTTGGAAATTCCGAGATCCTTGAGTGTTTTATTGGGTTAAATGTGTATTATTCAAAGGAGATAAAAAGTTGTTTTGTTGAAATAGCAGCACACTTCTTTGAAGCTTCATAATATTCGCATTTTCCTTTACTGATGCAAAATAAGAAAGAGAACGCTGCTGTGTCTTCATTATCTGTTCCTACACCTGTTTCACTACTTACTCTTAAAACAGACACAAGAGTGGCTGATATAAAGCAAAAGAACAACCAGCTTACTTATATCCACTTAAATTGAATTATATTTTAAAGAAATGGCCAGATGGAGATTTAGAAATCTACAGTATTCAGATGAGTTGAAAAACGTGACATTGCCAATTAACACAAAAATTCTTACTTGTTACAGATCAACAAGCAATAACTTTCCTATTTGATAGCCGACCTAAATATACTTGCAGCTCTTAGAGTTCTCGTGTGAAATACAATACTGTCTGAGATAAGAGATTTTTGCTGCGAATACCGTAAGTAGAATTTTTGTAATTTTTAAAGATAATGGTTTGATGCTAAGTGATAAACAAACAGATATAATAAAAGGATAGGACACCCTGCCTTAGCGAGACAATTTTTTTAATATGAAAAGATTCAATTATAATATCCTATTAAAAGGAACACAGAGATAAAATTAAATAAGGCGATGTGTGCAAGATTGAATAAATTTTCAGTTAGTGAAAATGACAAGTGGCCAAATTATACTATTAACAAAACCTCGGCAGCGAATGTTACTTGATATTGTGGAACGAACAGCAATTACTAAAATGAGCAACTCTTGCATTTTGACAGTACTTGATGAGTTATGCATTGTTCTTTGTATCTGCATGAAGGAAAGCAAATTCTCTATTATTCAATTCTTCTCCTTTAATAGCCACCTTGTTCAGTGCTCCAAGCTTTGTTCATGGTGGCCGTGGCATTCAATCTCAAAGCACTGGATTTCTGGATTATTTAAGTAATTAGAATATTCATAAGATTGGAACGGATCCTTACCCTTCTTCATCAAATGGGGGTGGGGAATTAATGATACAAAGGACACAATGGAAAACTACTCAGTTACATCTAATGCAAACAAGCTGATAAAAAGAATTTAACAAAGAACTCACGCAAATATTAATTAGTTCATTGCCTGAAAAACCTTTAAACATACAATTACCTCGCAGCATGATGTTTAACTCTGCACGTAATACTATACTGGAAAAAGGTGGTGAGCTAGCAGAAGCGTTAGCACGCCGGGCGAAATGCTTAGCGGTGTTTCGTCTGCCGTTACGTTCTGAGTTCAAATTCCGCCGAGGTCGACTTAGCCTTTCATCCTTTCGGGGTCGATAAATTAAGTACCAGTTACGCACTGGGGTCGATGTAATCGACTTAATCCGTTTGTCTGTCCTTGTTTGTCCCCTCTATGTTTAGCCTCTTGTGGGCAATACAGAAATAGGTATTTCGTTTGTCATTACGTTCTGAGTTCAAATTCTGCCGAGGTTGACTTTGCCTTTCATCCTTTCGGGGTCGATAAATTAAGTACCAGTTACGCACTGGGGTCGATGTAATCGACTTAATCCATTTGTCTGTCCTTGTTTGTCCCCTCTATGTTTAGCCTCTTGTGGGCAATAAAGAAATAGGTATTTCGTTTGTCATTACGTTCTGAGTTCAAATTCTGCCGAGGTCGACTTTGCCTTTCATCCTTTTTGGGGGTCGATAAATTCAGTACCAGTTGCGTAGTGGGGTCGTTCTAATCGACTGGCCCCCTTCCCATAAATTTTGGGCCTAGAGCAGAAATGAATACTACACTGGAAAATCCAGATGATTTTTATCTTTAATTCTCCGTCATTGTGAAAATCATTTATGGGTTTTTTTCCAGGGAAAATGAGTATACCTTTACAAAAAAATGTCTGACTATCAGAATATGAAACGTTAATTGAAAAGGTGCTATTGATAGAAGTACTCTTTTTCTACTATATCCTAATTCAGTTTACAGCAGGGAAGTATGCGATAAAGTTTCATGAAACCATTTACTTTGAGCTCCTAAATCTGAGACTTATGATTATTCTAAAACCGAAAATCTCTGGTCATGCAGTGCAGCTTCTCTTAAGCAAATACAACACGTGATAACATTAGTAATAATGATAGCGTTAGCAATCAGGATAATGCCAGCAATTATAAGAATACGAGCAACGATAACTAGCAATGACGATAACATTAGCAACGACGATGGTATTATCAACAGAGAGCGAACAGTAACGATTATAACATTAGCAATGACGATAACATTAGCAACAGAGAGCGAACAGTAACGATTATAACATTAGCAATGTTGATAACATAACGATGATGAAAGCATTAACAAAGAAGATAAAATCTCTAATGATGGAAACATTAGCAATGGTAGCATCAGTAACGATGAAGATTAAGTCAAATGCTCAACAAACAACTCCGTTTGCTGATCAGACCTTTCTTTTTTCTTTTTCTTTTTTTTTTTTTGTTTCCTTGATGTAAAAAAGTAAAAAGGGTGTATATAACGCGATGCTTCAAATGGTGTAGTCCTCGAGGGTCAGACATGGCAAGGTGCTGAGCTGTGGGATCGAACTAGGAATTCCTGATTTTGAAGCGAACATCTTAATCACTTGACAATGCCCGCACCCACACATACTCGAGTACACACACACACACACACACATACACACACACACAAACACACACATACACACACACACACACACACACACACACACACGCATACAAACACACATACACACATGCACGCACAGCCGCACACATGCGCGCGCACATAGCTGTTCACACAAACATACAAATACACACACACAAATAGTCCTTACACATACACATATAGGCGTAAGCGTTGGAAGAAGCTTGCTTCCCAACCACATTCGTTCTGGGTTCAGTCCCACTGCGTGGCACCTTGGGCAAGTGTTCTTTATAATAGCCTCGGCCTGACCAAAATCTTGTGAGTGGATTTGGTAGACGGGAAACTGAAAGAAACCCGTCGTAAGTAGCAGGTTTAAAGGAATGGAAGTATTGGGGTTGCTTCACTCGATTAAAAATTCTTCATGGCTGCAGTCTGAGGACTGACAAAAATAAGTAAAAAACAAAAGATACGTATGTGCTTTTATCGTATGTGTTTGCATATGCATGAGCCGTTATATATGCGTCTATCTATCTATTCATCTGTCTACATACATGTAATACATACATGCACAAACACACATGTATACAATACATATACAAACACACACACATACATACACACACACACACATACATACATACATACACACATACATACATGCATTCGTACATACATACACATATATACACACACATACATACATACATACATACATACATACATACACACATGCATACATACATACATACACACATACATACATGCATTCGTACACACATACACATATACACACACACATACATACATACATATACAAACACACATACATACATACACACACACACATACATACATACCTACACACGTACACACATACACATATATACACACACACATACATACATACATACATACATACATACACAGATGCATACATACATACATGCACCTACTACACACATACATATACGCATACATACATGCACGCATACATAAATATATACATTGATACATACATATGCACTTACACGCACATACATATATACATACATACACACATACATACATACACATATACATACATACATACATACATAGTGAACACTTCCGTGCATGCGCGAACACACTCACACACACATACACACGAACATACACACACACATACACATACGCACACACACGCCTTCAGACACCTACACACTCACTGCAATACTGAGTGAACTGCAGAAATACATTAAAGGTTGAACTAATCCGGGAGTAATTCGATTTTTGAAGTAAAAGGAAAATAAAAAAAGCAACAATATTGTAAGACATTCTGCTCGTGTTGTTTGGTATGTGACTCCTACTGTCGCTATTATTGAGTTTGCTGTTGTTGTTGTTGTTGTTGTTGTTGTTATTGTTTGTGTTATTACTGTTGTTGATGTTGTTGCTACTCTTACTCTTCTTGATGAGGACGATGATGATGATTGTGGGGCTGGTGGAAGGGGAGGATAATGATGGTGATCATGTTGATAGCGTTGGTGAGGATATTCCTTCTGTTTTATTTTGGTGATGTCAAAATATTAGGCTTTGAGAATGATGGAACCCTGTCTTTTGCGTGATTCGCTATCTCCCTATCTACCCCCACCTCTGTGTGTATATGTATATATATATATATATATATATATATATATATATATATATACATATATATATACATATATATATATATATATATATATATATATATATATATATATATATATATATATATATATATATATATATTAATGTATGTATGTTTCTGATTAGCGATATATATATGAATAAATACATATTTGTGTGTCTATGCATATATGTGTGTGTATGTATATATATTTACGTATATATATGTATATATATATATATATATATATACATATATATATATATATATATATATATATATATATATATATATATATATATATATATATATACATACATATATATGCATACATATATGCTTATATACATATGTACGTATATATATATATATATATATACATATATACACATATATTC
>NC_142929.1:182062134-182069634 GCF_046866305.1 Octopus bimaculoides | reverse complement strand
TATAATTGCAAACATACACACACATATATGTGTGTGTATGCATGTATGCACACGCTCACATAGATATACAAACGTATATATATATATATATATATATATATATATATATATATATATATATATATATATATATATGCACATATATACGTGTGTGTGTGTGTATGTGTGTGTGTGTGTGTGTGTAATGAAAGTTAGTTCGAAAGTATTCCAAAACTAGTTGGGCATAAATCGTTGAAATTGCAAAACATGTTGGGCGAATATCTATTTTAGTTAAGATCTTTCCCCTGTTCTTCTGCATTGCACATGGTTTATCTCACTTCCAAGCAGAAGCTAGTGCTGTCATTCAGTTCTTGACGAGGGAGGGGTGCAGGCTATCCGACGTCTACAGAAGTTTACAGCTTGTTTACGGAGATGACAACATTTACAGGAGTAATGTGTACGGATGGATGAAGAAAATTAACGAAGGAAAAGCCAGCATTGATGAAAAAACACGAAGCTGGAAGCCATTAAGTGCAACCACTGACGCGAATCACCAGCGAGGCGACGAACTGATTTGCGTGAAGAGAGCTGTCACAATCCGTTTGCTTATTGCACAATTGGACAGTACTCACAATGCACTATAGAACAATACGAAAGATTTTAGACATCGGAAAGTGTGTGCAAAGTGGGTACGGCGGCAGTTCACACCCGATTTGAAGGAGAGAAGGGTGGAATTCTGCTCTTTCTGCTTAAAGCGTTTGAAACTAATGAACCTACGTCAATTTTGAATTGTTTTTCCCGATTTTGGTGACAGGAAAAATATGGTTCAGCGCATGAAATGGCGTCATGTCTCATGTACAAGACTTCAAAAGATCCATTAATCATGGTCACTGATTTGTCATAGTGAATATTGATTGTTTGGGTAGGAATGACAAGGACGTCGTTCTCTTTGATTTCCTGGAAAGTGACTGCGCTGTGAACAGCGAGAGGTACATTGAGGCATTCAAAAAGTTTATATAAACCATTAGAAGGCAAAGAACGAAATAAATCTTAAAACCTCTCCACGTCGACCATGACAATGTGTGACCACACACATATTTGGTAAATTGAGGTAATTCGTTATCCTCCATCTACAGCTCGGTCCGGATATCGTGTCGTCCGAATTTTACCTATTTGGACTTCGAAGACATTGTCAAAAACATTCTTAATCAAGAATAATCAATTTGTACTCTACAAAACTATAAAGTTACTCCTATAAATATCACCTGAAGCGCAAAAAGTGTTGAAAATGTCAATAAAGGAGAGACGGACCACCAATCCGTTGACTGTCGGCTTCTCAGATATCGATGGTTCTGAATACACCACACAGTGTCATCTTAGGTACTAGGACAAAACCCCACGAAAGACAAAATCCATCCCCCCCTACCTCCCTACCCCCCCCCCCCCGACAAAATCTCCCTTCCTCTCGGACAAAATCTCCTGGGATATTGCTCTTTCTTTACAAGAAAAATATTTTAGGAAAATGGTCCTGATACCATCATCTTGTTTTCTCTGTCAAACGAAAAGCTGAGTATGCTTTCTGATAGAAACTGTCACTTCTGTCGCTGCAGATATCTCCCTTGTTTCACTGATAATTCGTTTGCCCCTCGGCGGTTATAGCAAGATATTCTACTACATCATGATATATCATACTGCCTTGTGAAATCGGGATAAGAATTTTCTATAAATATGATATTTATAAATCAATTTATAAATTAACGGCTAATATTTTAATATAAATGATATAAGACATTAGAAGTTGCTATTTTGAGACGTAAAAAACTACAGTTGTTCCTCATCAGTTTGTCTGTCTCGACATTGATACTCACAATAACTTATATTAAAATTTCAGTCGTAAATTTATAAGCATACATATACATACATATACATACATATGGGGTGTATTAATGAGTGTGTGCATACATATATCTTCGCGTGTGTCTGTGAGTTTGTGTATGTAAATATATAAATATTTATATATATATATATATATATATATATATATATATATATATATATATATATATATATATATATAAATACACACACATAAATATATACAGATATATGTAAGTATTTATATACACACATATATATATGTAAATATATATGCATGAACATATGGAAGTATGTGTGTGTGAGTGTGTGTGTGTGTGTGTGCGCGCGTGTGTGTAAACATACATATAATTTTAGAGAGTGAGGGCGAAAGACACACACACACACAGACATATACATGCAAACATACATACATACATACATACATACATACATGCATGCATACATACATACATACATACATACATACATACATACATACATACATACATACATACATACATACAAACGGTAGTACGTATGTACATTCACATATGAAATCATAAATGCGCACTGTTCCAATAAATATACATCAACAGATATTAAAAATAGTTCCGCCGGATGGTTTCAATGTTTTCTCATTATATTTATTGTTTTCTGAATGAACATTCACACAAGTTTCTAATTGTCTCACATTTTACCCTCTTAGGTCTTTTTCCCCCCACATCCGGTCTGTTTGCATTTGATGGAAATTTTGATAGCAGTGTTGTTATTCTTAATACTTTCTATATTCAAAGGCGTTGACATAGCATCTCTTCCTTATCTCTTTTCTGGTTTTTCGCACAGTCACTGCTCCAGATGGCGTCGTTTTATATATTAAATTGACCGTCACAGCCACCTAATATTTCATAATCATTTTGATAAAGTGGTGATAATGTGTATAGTTATCTGACCTGTAATCTTCTGTAAATGTTAATTAAGGAGTGTCTTTCTGGAGGTTTTTCTCTATCTAACATAGACAGCAGATAATTCTTTTCATCAAGACATAAACTTTGTCTTCCTGAGATCTGTAAAATTACTGAGGTTTCTAGTGGTTTTCTATAGATTGTAGAATCCTTCTGAGGTCAACAGGTTTTTCTGAAGCTTTTGGAGTGTTTTTGAGATCTATAAAATGTGTCTGAGATTTGTAGAATTTTTTTCGGGATTGTAGTGATTTTTCTGGTGAGATTGGGTATTGAGTTTTTCTGAGATTTGTAGAATCTTTCTGAATTTTGTAAAAGTCTTTTAGAGATTTTTACTGTACTTTTGCCACTTTTAATGCTTCTAAGTTTTGTAAATTCTTCCTGAGATGTAGAGTTTCTTTCTAAGAATTGTAGAATGTTCCTGAATTATGTAGACTCTTTCTGAACTTTATCTAATTTCTCTGACATTTGTCGTGTCTTTCTGAAGTTTGGAGTGCTTCAGACATCTGTTGTTTTTCTGAAGTTGTAAAGTCTTCCTTTCTAAAGATTATGAGTCATTCTGAAGTCCATAAAGTTTTTTTGTGATTCTTAGAAGCTTCCGGAGATTTGCCGTATTTTTCTGAGGCTTTTAGAGTTTTCTTAGGATCGAAAATTCTTTTATTATGTTTGTAGATTCTTTCTGACTTATTTAGTCTTAGTAAATATTAATAGAGAACATTTAATAAACACAATTACAGGAGTATATTGGTGAGGGTAAATACATCAGTAAGATGTGTATAGGTTAAGCAGAAATGGCTAAAGGGAGTTGAGTTATTTGGTTTCGTATCTTGAAATAAATACCGGTTGTGAGAGAGGGGAAAAGAGAAACAGAGGGAGTGCAGAGAATTTGTGAACATTAGAGAAAAATAGAAAAGGAAAGGAGACAGGAAGCAGAGTAAGGGAGAGAATGTGTGTGTGTGTGTGTGTGTGTGTGTGTGTGTGTGTGTGTGTGTGTGTGGGTGTGTGTGTGTGCGTGCGTGCTTTAGATAGAGTAAAACCAATTCTAGTTTAATTAAAATTCAGGAGTTTCAACTGTTAAATCATGTCTGTCTATTGACCCTGCAAATTGTGTTGTTTGAAAAACTACAAAGAGAGAGACGGTTTTCAACCTCTTTATAAGCCGCCATCACACTCCTTTTGTGATACGTCGAACCAGTCAGTACTTCTTTAATCTTTCGCAATTGTATTTAGAGAAAAGCAAAATTGATTCGGAATTCCCTCAAATAGATTTTAGCATCAACAGACTGGTAAACACACTTCTAGACCAGCCTTGATAGAAACGACATTATTCTGTTTTAAAAGCTTCTAGATATTTCTCTGTGTCCTACCTTTTCTGGCTATATTTCACATACCTCCAGTCATCTCTCTTTTATCTTTTTATCTTTTGCTTGTTTCAGTCTTCATACTGCGATCATGCTGGGGCACTGCCTTGAAGAATTTTTAGTCGAATGTTTCGACCAAGTGCTTATTTTCTAAAAGTTTGGTACTTATTCTATTGATATCTTTTGCCGAACAGGCAAGTTACGGGGACATAAACACAGCAGCACCGGATGTCAAGCGGTGAAGGGAGGACAAACATACGACAGACACACACACACACACACACACACACACACACACACACACACACACACACACACACAGACATGCATACACAAAGACACAGGCACACATACTCACACACACACATATACGACCAAATCCACTCTCAAGACTTTGGTCGTCTTGAAGCTATAGTATAAGTCACGTGCCCAAGGTGCAATGCAATGGGACTGAACCCAGAACTATGTGGTTAGGGAGCAAGCTTGCCAACCATCATTGTATTTTATGTACCCGTATTAAACACTCCTGCTAATCTCTATGTCCATTTAAATATATTTCCTGAACCCCGCCCCTCACAGTTAGTAATACTATACGCTGAAAATATCTTGGTACACAGTCACAAATTTTGTCATTGAGAGAGTATAGTAAAGCTAGAGTTACCTTCTCGGGTCATGCTGATTCATAAGGTCTGGTTTCCCGGTTTCATGGTGTATATATATATATATATTCCCCACCTGAATGGGAAGCCAGTCCGTCACAGGATTACTCATTTTTGCCATTTGAGTGGACTGGAGCAACGTGAAACGAAGCGTTTTGCTCAAAAAACACAACGCGTCGCTCGGCCCAGGAATCGAAACAACAATCTTACAATCATAAGTCCAACACCCTAGTCACTAAGCCGCGCGCCTTCACTGAGTAGAAGAATGCAGTCGGTTAAGTCGAGCTCCAAGATTTGATTGCTGCTTATTTTTCCGGACCCCGAATAACGAAAAGCAAGTTTGATGTCGATAGGATTTGAACCTAGACTGTAAAGGACTATTAACTAAATTTTGTCAAACCGCCATCTTCCAATGGCTTTGTAGAGATCGAATAGCGGTATAGCCCTCTAATAACCGTGTAACCGTCTAGTAGTTGTGAAGCCCTCAGATATCTGTGAAGGTCTTCAACAGACGTTTATATCTCTAACACTTTAAGAAACTTGTCATAGCGCATGTAGGCCTCTAAAAGCTGCGAGGACTTTTAACAGCCGTGTAGCCCTGTAAATAATTGTTGTAGCTCTCTAAAGGAATTCTAACATTATTTTTCAACTTTCTCCCTTCCTCTTCCAAAACGAACGCTTATTGGTGTGTGTTTACGGAGTGACATCATTATTTTCTATTGTGAGAGAGATGGAGAAAAAGACAGAGGGTGAAAAGATGGGAGGGACAGAGAGGAAATGGAGAGAGCGTTTCTCAAACAGGTCGAAATGACCTTCGTTTTCTCAGTGAATAACTTTAATAAGTTATGACAACATAAGGTGAATAGTGAGACAAAGAAGGGAAAAAAAGAGAAGAAATTTAATAATTAATGTTGCAATAACATTGTCTTTGTTAATGAAGACATGATTTTGAAACGGGTTTCAAGCCTCGTTATTTAGCAGCAATCATCAGTGGGGAAACTTCACACACACATTGTGTCTGATTTTTTTCTAGAATCAGTCACGTTTTTCTTTTCATACACATCTTGCCCAGAACGCTTTAATATTTTGTTGTTTTACTGTCACTGTTGAAGAGTTCATATATCTATGTCTGTCTGCACGAATGCGATAATGATTGTTTGTGTAGGTACGTGAATGTAGGTACCTGGATATACGTATGTAGTTGCACGTATACATTTAAGTATGTATTTACGAATGTTTGTAATATATTTAGGTGTGTAAGTACGCATAATTTATCTACCTATGTAGCTATGTATGGATGTATGCAGAATTTATCTATCGATGTATCTACGTATGTACGTCTGTCCACTCTGCTATATGGAGCTGAAACACGGATATTAACAAAAGTATAATGAAATTATGATGTAGACATATAAAAGACTTCTGAAAATAATCATAACCAAAACACAAAACCAATGAACAAGTACTTAAAATGGCAACAAAAAAAAAAACCTAAGAACTAATTTTATTAGATGCCATCAAAAGCAAGGAAGTAACACTTTTTTTGGATTTTTCATTAGAAAAAAAAATGTTTTATAAAGGATAATATGATAATAGAAGACAAAATCAATGCAAAGAGAGAAAGGGAAAACCAGGAATTAAGCAGATGGATTATATCAGGAAATTGTACTGACTTTAAGTATAAGAGGAACAGAAGAAACATCGCGATAACGGTCATCAATTGTATGCAACCTTCTAACACCAGACACTATCTGATGATGATCACACACACACACACACACACACACACACACACTTACACACACACACACTTACACACACACATCAACACTCACAAACCACTATATATATATATATGTGTGTGTTTAAGTATGCGTGCGTATACGAAGAGAGTGGGTGAGAGAAAATGGTGATGCTGTGCGTACATATATATATATATATATATATATATATATATATATATATGTATGTATGTATGTATGCATGCATGTATGTATGTATGTATGTATGTATGTATGTATGTACAAAGGAACATGAAGTGTTTGTGTTGGAGGAAAGCGATTAATTACACAAGGCTCTGATGAAGATTTAAGATGATACACTAACGCCCATGTTGAGTCCCTTATATGGAAAACGGTTATAAGCTAATAAATGTAAATAAGTATTTCCTGTTTTTTTGTCATTCCTGTATTAATATGATGTATGCATGTAGGGCGGCGAACTGGCAGAGTCGTTAGCACACCGGGCAAAACGCTTATCATTATTTCGCTAGTCCTTACGTACTGAGTTCAAAATCCGCGGAGGTCGACTCTGCCTCTCATCGTTTCGGGGTCGATAAAATAACCGAGGTCGATGTAAGCAACTTACCCACTCCCCACGAAATTGCTGACCCTGTGCCAAAATTTGAAACATGTCTGTATGTATTCAGGTATATATGTGTGTGTGTATGTATGAATGTATCAGCACGCTAGCGTGAGAAAAAGAAAACATACTACCAAGAATTTCAAGGGTGAATATGAGATGGTAAAAGAGTTAAAGTATTAATTATCTGGCTGTTAACAGAGCCAATTGGGAGCTGCCTGCTAATGTAAATAGATGCCACTACTAGATCATATGTTGGGAACATGTCTCTTGTCTTTCAAAACATACTGGTGAGGCACTAAATATTTTTACTGAAATGCCATC
>NC_142929.1:182052134-182057134 GCF_046866305.1 Octopus bimaculoides | reverse complement strand
GAGTGAATTGTAGTGGAGCTTGCAAAACATCCGTTTTAGTCTTTTATGTAAAAGATAGAAGCAAATGACAACCGAAACACTTTGTATTTACCATATTCCTTTGATGCTGCTGCATGTAAGTAGTCTTGCTTCCTGTGCTTCAGTTGATATTCTATGTAGTCTTGTGTATCTGTATTTACAGTTCTGCTATTTGAAAAAAAAATCCTTTTACGTTATAGTGAGAAATATTAGCAACTGGGTTTTCAATTTTGTGTTATGATACTAAAATTTTTTATTTAAAGAATTTCATTACAGCGAAACTCATTTTGTGGTGTTTAAATAGCATTATGAGCCGCTCTCTTTAACATTTTTAATGTATAAGCAAACGTAGAACTGAGACAGCTTGAAAATACAGAACTCGCTCAGAATTACATGAGCGGATCCTCAGCCACCGGTTTTTTGGCCTGATTTCTCTTCCTTAGAGGCGGACACTCCCAAACATTCTATGCTAGTCGGAATATTCGTTCTAACATAGAAAGCAGTTAAGAAAACATTTCATGTATATATATATATATATATATATATATATATATATATATATATATATATATATATATATATATATATATATATATATATATTTATATATATATATATATATATATATATATATATATATATATATATATATATATATATAGATAGATATATATATATATATATATATATATATATATATATATATATATATAGATATATATATATATATATATATATATATATATATATATATATATATATATATATATATATATATATATATAGGCGTAGGAGTGGCTGTGTGGTAAGTAGCTTGCTTACCAACCACATGGTCCCGGGTTCAGTCCCACTGCGTGGCATCTTGGGCAAGTGTCTTCTACTATAGCCTCGGGCCGACCAAAGCCTTGTGAGTGGATTTGGTAGACGGAAACTGAAAGAAGCCCGTCGTATATATGTATATATATATATATATATATATATATATATATATATAATCAATCCAAACATGAACAAGCAAGAAACAACAACAACGCGAGGACGTGGAATAAATACAGTGTTATTGGACGCTCAGGAAAGGAAAGAAAAGAAAGAGGATTTCACGTTTTGAGCGGAGCTCTTCATCAGAAATACAGAAAAAGTCCAAAGAAGGGAAGACGAAGAAAGAAAATCGCCAACGATACACACACGGTCACATATTGAAAACAAAATCTATATATATCATATTTATAAACATATTGACGCACACACACACACATACATATATATAAAGATATGCTCATGTATTTGTGTGCACACATACATGTGCGAATGTGTACGTAGTTAATAATATGATAGTATTTTATTGTTCACCAAAACCAGGAGATCACTGCAATACTTGTTCTGTACAGTGATTTCTTTACAATTCACTACATCGTCTTATTCAGTGAAAATGTTCTTTATAATGATCAAAAACTAAAACTTTATTATGAAGTTTCCCAACGAAAATAATAAAATTACTGCTATACACCTTGCAACAATATACATGTCAACATGTCACGATTTTTCTCTTTTAAATGTAGTAGCTTCATGCCTAGATGAGAATTTATGATGTAGTTCGGTAAGAGGTTCGTTTCTATTTTGATGTGTTCTGTATAAACAAAGTTGGATGTTGCAATCCGTCGAGACCTGGAAACTTCTCACATTTACAACAGGTTCACTCGAGTCCAGATAACAATAATTAGGATTCTGTCCAAAATGTCAATATTCTGATTCAAACCAGTGTTACAGAGGATGTAGGTTGAGAAACTACAGCTATAATGCATCTACATACTTATACATACAAACATATAGATATATTGTAGCGTATATCGGACGTACATATCTGTATGTGTGCATGATTCACTAGTTCTATAGGCCTGTGTATTTTAATACACTGAACATGCACTGAATAAAGAACTCAACTGTTGCTTGTGGTAAATCGAAATATTATTTATTATGAATAGTCGCCGTATATTTAGCTAGTGCCAGAAAAAAAATCGAAGTAAAACTGCCACCATTTACAATATATATAAATGTGCTCTTGACTGTGTATGTATGCATGCATTTACATACATATATATAAATATACATACATATATACATATATATATATATATATATAGATATAGATATAGATATACATACATATATACATATATAAAAGCATATATAGATGTATATATGTAAATATATATATATATATATATATATATATATATATATATATATATATATATATATATATATATACATATATATATATATATTTATATATATATATATATATATATATATATATATATATATATATATATATATATATATATACATTTATATATGCATATATATACACATACATAAATATATTCATATATATATATATATATATATATATGTATATATATATATATATATATATATATATATATATATATATATATATATATATATATATATATATATATATATATATATATATATATACACTTTATACATATACTTATATATATATATATATATATATATATATATATATACATACATACATACATACATACATACATACATATATACATACATACATACAGGGGTTGGACAAAATAATGGAAACACCTTAAAATTTCAAACAAATTTATTTTAATATCGGGTAGGACCGCCTTTGGCACTAACTACACCTTGAATTCTACGAGGTATGGACTCGTACAAGGTTTGAATTGTTTCCTAAGGAGTTTTTGTCCATTCTTCAGCTAATACAGTCCCCAGTTCTTGTAGTGATGGTGGTGGAGGATATCGACTCCTTACTTGCTTTAATAAACTGCACCATAAATGTTCAATAATATTGAGATCTGGAGACTGTGGTGGTCAAATAAAATGTTCAAGTTCACTGCAATGTTCTTTGTGCTATTCAGTAACAACTTTAGCTGTGGGAATTGGTGCATTATCATCCTGAAAGATAGCGTTTCCCTCCGGAAACAGTTCCGCAAACATAGGATGAATTTGATCAGATAAAATGCTTAAATAGTCTTGATTATTAATTCTGCCATGAAGAGGAAACCATTGGACCGGCGGATTTCCAAGATATACACCCCCACACACACACAGATCATCACAGATCATCACAGATACTCCTCCATGTTTAACAGTTGCAAGAAGGCAGTCTGGGTCAAATGTTTTTTTTTGGCTGTCTCCACACGTATACTCGGCTGGTAGTCGGAAATAAGGTAAAGGATGACTCATCCGAGAAAATAACATTCTTCCACTGCTCTAGGGACCAATTCAGTAGGTTTTTACTCCACTCTAAACGCATTGCAACGTTTGTTTTTGAAAGTAGTGGTTTTCTGATTGGGGCCCTCTCGTGAAATCCGGCTTTGTACACCCCCGGTGAACAGCTTTTGTGGAAACTGGATTCTCAAGGTGATGATTAAGCTCTGCAGTAATTTTGGGAGCTGTACTTTTGTGATCCTTTCTAAGAGTCCGACAGTCCCAACCTGAAAGTTTTGGCTTTCTTCCGGAGTCTTGTTTAGACGATGTGGTTTTTCTCTCTTTCTCAAAGGCTGTCATTACTTTCGATACAGTACTTCTTGATACGCCAAACATTTCGACTGTTTTCGTTATGCAAGCGCCTGCCATACGAGCACCAACAATTTGACTTCTTTGAAAGTCCGATAGATCTGTCATTTTAATGAATTTTAATTAGCTTTTTTTTCTGATGATATCTGAGAAGAAACACCCATTTTAGCAAAGCATATTAAGCAACACTAATAATAAATCAAAAACAAAAATAAACAAGCTTTTGACAGTTTTATAGATATTTCAAAATTATGATACTATGATGCTATGTGTTTCCATTATTTTGTCCAACCCCTGTATATATATATATGTATATATATATATATATATATATATATATATATATATATATATATATATATATATATATATATATATATATATATATATATATATATATATATATATATATATATATATATATACATTTATGCGTTTATATATATATATATATATATATATATATATATATATATATCCATATACATATATATATACATACATATGTGTGAGCGTGAAATTCTATAGATTTATACATAATTTGAATACTAGAATCAAGAAACTCGAAATAACGATTTATAAACTTTAGGCGTCGAATAAGTATTACACTACTTTTATTATTCCATACAGTAATATGTATACATCTTTTTCTATATCTATCTATCTACATATACATATATATATATATATATATATATATATATATATATATATATATATATATATATATATATATATATGTATATATGTATGTATGTATGTATGTATGTATGTATGTATGTATGTATAATTGTACACACACACCACACGCACCACACGCACACACATACGCACACATAAGGGAACTATGAACGTACGCATTAAGTCATCATTAAGCCGTACTAATTATTTTATCAATAAGCACCTGTATATTTAAGCCATCTATTTTATATATTATTAATGCAAGATTTTCTTAAAATTATTAATATATAAATACCATATCTAACTTTGCAGATGCCAGCAAAATACATGCGAATAACCTAAGAAACAGATAATATATTACTATTATAGAAGCAAAACTTGCATAAATATATAAACAGCTACCTCAATAGTCAAGAATTTCGAATATGTTCATCAGATATATTTTAGAAATCGTTTGCAGTGTTGCTATTAACTACATCAGTACTTCCTGGGTCACGTGTCACATATATTATAGTGTCATTCATCAACGTCAGCAGTGCTTTTATTTGGATTGCACGCTTCAATCTATGAAGGAAAATTTGTTACAGTAGCATGATGGTTCTTTCTATTATTTTTACTATTCGAGGTTATTTAAGGAGCATTAATGAAGACATAAATTTTTTGCGTTGAAGTACAAACTTCCTGTTAGTCAAATAGGACTTCCGGTTCAGCAT
>NC_142929.1:182044634-182047134 GCF_046866305.1 Octopus bimaculoides | reverse complement strand
TCTTGTATTTTTTTTTTTATTATTATAAATCGTCCACTGAGGAGGGAGCCGGTTTCCAACAAAGATACACAGCTCCATCTTTGGGATGTAGTTACCACAGTCGAATTCACATTTGGAACTTGAGAAAAGTCTTGCAAAATCTTTACTGTTCCACTCACAGATTGCACTTGTAATATACGAATTAGCTGGTCGATTTCTCTTTCTGAAAAGCCCATTTTTTCCAGATTCTTCTATAAGCATTTACTAACAAAACCTAGTGCTCCAACTATTATTATATATAATATATATAATATGAATATGAATTCATAGTCTGGATATAGAAGCTGGAGGTTTCGATGCATTTGTCCATAGATGACCTCCTTTTCTTTGATTTTCAAAGAGATATTTATATCAGCAAGGTAGCTGACTTCTATGACGGTACATACCTTTGCCTTTCTGTTCCAAACAACAATATCCGGCCCGTTATGTTTATATTTGACAGAAGTTTTGATCGGAATATTCCACAAGTATTTTTTGAGTTGGTGTTGAGGAATGTATTCCTTAACAGGGATTTTCTAAGTTTTTTTTTGGTTTTTTTCGGATAGCATTGTAAATTGTTTTAGCAACAAAATTGTGCTGCATAGGGAGGTAGTACCGTGACAACATTTTAGGACTGCTGCTAATCACATGTTTGATGTCTTCAACAGAAACACGACATAGCTTACACATGTGGTTACACCTTGGGATTACATGAGCATCACTGTTTCTCTTGTTCACCAGGTAACTTTGTGGTAGTCTGTATGTATGTATATATGCATGTATGTATGTATGTATGTATGTATGTATGTATGTATGTATGTATGTATGTATGTGTGTGTGTGTACGACAGTTTTCACACTGTTTCCATCTACCAAATTCTTCGCTCACAAGATATTGGTGAGTCCGCGGCTGTAATAGAAGACTCTTGCTCAAAGTGCGACGCAATGAAATTGAACCCGAAACCACGTAAATGTGAAGCAAACTTCATAATCACATAGCCATGCCGTCGACTATGTCCGGAAACGGAAAATAACAGTATGGTCAAGGCTGGGTTGTCTTTGATCAGGTCTGGACTAACAACAAAAACAGCAAAAGCAACTACTACCGCCGCTGCTGCTGCTGCTGCTGCTGCTGCTGCTGCTATTACTACCCTAACACACAAATCAATTCCATTACACGCGTTTTCTCTTAAAGAGAATATTAAAGATAATGGTTAAAGTATTGACAGGTAACAGCTGATTGGTTTCTCTGCTGTTGATCACAAAATATCCAGATAGGTGAGACATCTGCTGTATCTTTATCACGTAGAAAAGAAACATATCGGTGGAATGCAAGACATTGACAGTGAGTTATAAATCTTGGAAATGTTTTTTTAAAAACCCTTTCTTGAGGTTCAGATTTTGTTCCTGGTTTAGATCCGTTAAAAACAGTTGATCTTGAGTTACACGTCACACAGCTGTCTTACAAGCTTTCAATCAAATTTTAAAAGAAATTTGATTTTTTTTTTTCTTTCTCCCTAACCTGCCAGTGAGTGTGAATTACACCCTGATTTAATCTTTTTTTATAAGTCTTCCGCAAAATAATACATGCTGTTGGAGTACTTTCATACATACTCCTGTTCCTGTCATTTCGTTCGTTTTAAGCCATCTTCCTCGAATCACACCCATTACATCCGTCTCATGTGATATATATTCTCTATAATGTTACAAGCACATCCTTTCTCTCTGCGACAACATTTGACTCCGAAGTCTTCTAACGAAATAATTTGTTTAGTTTGGCTTCTCTCTGCGCTTTTACCGCTTCGTCTTCATTTTCGTCAACAGGAAGTAAAGAGATAGCTTCTACACAGTCCTTAATTTGTACTGAACTGTCCTTGGGAAAAAGGAATGACGCATTATTTAATTTGGTCAGTAGTTCTAGATAGACAAAAGTACGGGTTAGCCTTGGCTCAAATGTCTCTTGCCATAGATCTGTTAAACTAGGCTTGAACTAAGGCTAAACAAGAACAACATCGATGTTATCAAAGTAATTCTTTCTAGTTTTGGCATAAAGCCAGTAATTTTGAAAGCCGAGGGCAAGTCGGTTGCAGCAACCCTCGTGTTTTACTGTTACTTTATTTTACCAACCTCTGAAAGAATGAAAGACAAAGTTAAGCTCACCGGAATTTGAGCTCAGAACGTAAAGAAGTTTAAAAAAGCGGTAGAAATCATTTTCTCTGATACGCTAATGATTCCGCCGGTTCGTCATTTTGATATTATTTAGATAATAATAATATTTTTTTTTAAAAACCCAGATTCTTTCAGAATGAAAGGATTTTCAGAAAATTATGCTCTATGAGTGAATTTGGTTGATGGAAAATGCGTAAAGGTCTGTCGTGTATATGTATATGCCTGTATGTGTGTACATGTGGGGGGGCGTGTGTGTGTGTGTGTATACACACATACATACATACATACATACATATATGTGGGTGTGCGTGTGT
>NC_142929.1:182034634-182037134 GCF_046866305.1 Octopus bimaculoides | reverse complement strand
ATGTGTAAAAGTAATCTCAGAGATAATGGAAGGTGTTAGATTTTAATGTAAATAACTGTCTTCTCATATACAGTTATGAATAAATAGGCGCCAGTAACTGAAAGGGATTAGTGAACGGATAATTACTACTCGGTTCATCATCGTCGTTTAACTATGGATAACAGCAACAGCTATGGGCGTCTTAGTAGCATTATAGGCCCCCAAGAAATTAAATATATTCAGTTCTATAGTGTTTACTCACAGCAGCCCTCAGCATATGTAGATCTTAATTTGACTTGTGAGGCTCTCTGGGCAACTGCCCAGTGTATCCATACCTTAAAGCGGTGCGGGCAACAACGAGATATAGAAGTGAATCATTATAATTGCTGTTAATATTAAGGCTGCGAGGATGGTAAACCGGCAAAATCGTTAGCTCGCCAGGCAAAATGCTTAGCAGCATTTCGTCCGTCTTTATCCGTTCTGAGTTCAAATGCTGTCGGGGCCGACTATGCGTCCCATCCTTTCGGGTTCAATAAAATAAGTACCAGTTGAAAATTGGGGTCGATGTAATCTACTTATCCCCTACTTCGAACTTGCTGGCCTTGAGCCAAAATTTCAGACCAATATTAAATATTTGTGTAAGTCAGCGAACTGGCAGAATCGTTAGCACGCCTGGCAAAATGCTTTCGTCCGTCTTTATACGTTCTAAGTTCAATTTCTGCCTTTCATCCTATCGGCGTCGATAACATAAGTACCAGTTGAACACTAGTGGATGTAATCAACTAACCCCCTCCCCTGAAATGCTGGCCTCGTGCCAAAAGGTGAAACCAGTTTCGAGGCTGCGAGCTGGAAGATTCGTTAGCTCATCGGACAAAATACTTAGCGGCATTTCTTCCGGTTTCACGTTCTGCGTTCAACTTACCCGAAGTTGACTTTGCCTTTCATCTTTTCGGAGTCGATGAAATAAGTACCATTTAAGCGCCGAGTTCGATGCAATCGTCTAGTCCCCTGGTCTAAAATTCCAGGCTTTGTGTCTATAGTAGAAAGGATCATTACTCTTATTATTTACTTTCGCACGAGTTACATGCAATTTCCTGAGCTACTTGCGACGCTAGATAAATAATAAATGCGCCCTTTTTAAGCCTATCAAGGCTCATGGGCCCGGTTTCCCGGTTTCAATGGCTTATGTGTTCCCCAGCTGGACGGGACGCCAGTCCATCGCAGCGTTACTCATTTTTGCCAGCTGAGCGGACTGGAGCAACGTGAAATGAAGTGTTTTGCTCAAGAACACAACGCGTCGCCCGGTCCAGGAATCGAAACCACAATCTTACGATCATGGTGCTGACACCCTAACCACTAAGCCACGCGCCTCCGCACTTGCGACGCTAGAGTGATGAGTTTTTCTTCGCGTGGTTAGACTTTACTGTAGAAGCGGCTGTTGACATAGGAAACTCCAGAGTAACCGGCCTCTGGGCCGGCCAATGTGAAATACGTGTACGTGTGTGTGTGCGTCTGTGTGTGTGTGTGTGTGTGTGTGTGTGTGTGTGTGTGTGTGTGTGTGTGTGTGTGTGTGTGTGTGTGTGTGTGTGTGTGTGTGTGTGTGTGTGTGTGTGTGTGTGTGTGTGAAAGATGGAGAGGAATAGGGTAGTAGAGATGAAAAGCCATCAATATAAATCTATGGTCATGATATTCCATTCTGCTATCTTTAATTGTTTCAGTCATTAGATTGCGGCCATACTGGAGCACCGCCTTGAGGTGTTTTAGTCGCACGAGTCGACCCCAGTACTTGTGTGTATTATGATGCAAAAACAGACACATAACTCTCAACCTAAAAACTACCTGTCAGTATATTTGTGTGGAGTTAACGAGCACGTATATATTTATATAATATATTACCTGGCTAACTTTCCTGAATACATCTGTAGAACAGAGAACATAAAAAGAAGAAAAAAATCTTTCCTTAACACACGTAAAAACTATTCAACTAAATCATCCACAAATCTAAACTCTCCCTGGTCTCTTAAATACTTCATCACAGCAAAATTTCAGCAAATTTCAGCACATTTTATTCCAGATAAACACAGATTCTAAAGAGGCAGCGGCGACAGCAGACACAGCAGCAGCTGGAGTGGGAGGGGTGGAGGCGGAGGAATAGAATTAGCAACAACGGTAGCAAGCACAGAAAATGTAGATGGGAACTCGTTGTTAATAGCAACAGTAACAATAGCAACGGCGATTGCAAGAACGGCAAATAACAACAGCAACAAGGAAGACTGGCATTATAATACGAGGACGTATAGTACTCTGCTTTGTTTATATACCCTATACAGTATAATACATTTACTACTAACTGAAACATATACTGCATTGTATAATATACACACTGCGTTGTATAATATATCATCATCATCATCATCATCATCATCATCATCATCATATATAATTACACTATTGAATATTCACTATTAATGTATACGCAACATTGAATGTTATATATGCAACACGTATTGCTTTCTATACT
>NC_142929.1:182009634-182027134 GCF_046866305.1 Octopus bimaculoides | reverse complement strand
AGATTATGAGAACTCCGAAAATACTCCACCCAGGCTTTGAAGTTAGATTTACACTTGTAATTATTGGTGTATTTGGTTATGTAACTAATTGCTTTTTTAATATCAAACACGTAGGGGCGGCAAGCGGGCAGAATCGGTAGCACGCCGGGCAAAATGCTTAACGGAATTTCGTTCATCTTTACGTTCTGAGTTCAAATCCTCCCGAGGTTGACTTTGCCTTTTATCCTTTCGGGGTCGATCAATAAAGTACCAGTTGTGTACTGGGGTCGATCTAATCGACTGGCCCCTCCCCCAAAATTTTGGGCCTTGTGCCTAGGGTAGAAAAGAATGTTAATCGAGAGAAGATAGAGAAAACGTCTCTAGTGGGATTATGAGAAATCTGAAAATACTCCACCCAGGCTTTGAAGTTAGATTTATGCTTGTAATTATCGGTGCATTTGGTTATGTAACTAATTGCTTCTTAATATCATACACATAGGAGACGGCGAGCTGGCAGAATCGGTAGCACGCCGGAATTTCGTTCATCTTTACGTTCTGAGTTCAAATTCTGCCGAGGTCGACTTTACCTTTTATCCTTACGGGGTCTGATAAAATAAGTACCAGTACAGCACTGGGGTCGATGTAATCGACTCACCCTCCCTCAAAATTGCTGGCTTTGTGTCAAAATGTGAGACCAATATTAAACACATGGAAGACGGCGAAGCAGGCAGAATTGGCAGCACGGCAGAAAAAAGTGCTTAACGGCCTTTTCTCTTTCTTTATGTTCTGAGTTCCAATTCTGCTGAGGTCGACTTTACCTTTCATCTTTTAAATGTAATAAAGTAAGTACCAATTGAGCACGGGGTTTGATGTGATCGGCTTATCCCCACCCCACTCAATTACTGCCAATATCTTAGACCAGGATTTAGCATTTAGGCTTCAGAAAACCAGAGAGCACAAAGTTAGATTTTTAAAATTATTAACTATTAATGAAACAGAGAAGATATGTAAGATACTGCCTGTAACAGGTATATATGCAAGTGTACAGACCTACGAATATAAGCATGCATATGCGTATTTGTAAGCCAAAGTAGGCAGATTTTTACATGCAGTGACATGCTTGCATACACAAAAACGCGTGCAGATTCATACATTCGTAAATACATACATACATACATACATACATACATACATACATACATATCTGTCAGAAAAATAGATGATATTTCTCTGGTCTGCAGAAGAAAACCGTTCCATAGATATTTCCATAGATATTAAAACCCTTAAGATCATATTTTCAATTGGAAGCTTCCACAGGAATAGTGATGTTGACAGGCTCTATCTCAGAATAAAATACAGAGAAATTAGGAACAAAATCAATTCGGACAGCTTTGATATCGTATGGTATCAGTGATATGGTATGATGTCTCGCAGATATTATCTGCCAAGCAACGGCAGCAAAGTATAAATACCTCAACAAATAAACGCTTCAAAGTGAATAAAAGAATTCACAGACCGGTGGTGAATTGATCAAGAAAAAATTCAGTTCATGATGACATACAATGTGCTTTTGGGCAAACAAAGACAAGGAGAAGAAACAATCCATATGCCAACAAAAGGTGAGGCATGACCACATTTTCTAGTAACATGAGAATGGTGCCAGTACTGCCTAGAAGAGTAGCTTGTCTTGGAATCATGACACGGTTCATGGCTCTTCGAATGTTTACACTTTCGCCAACCAAGATAAAGAGATGAATGCTAAAATACCAGTTGAACATACAGACAGTGAAGTTCTTAAACTGCTAAGATGCGACCGAAACTGTGAAGTATATGAGATCTGCAGTTGTTCACTTATGTAGACATATGAAGTATGCCGTTATTGTTAAAACAAAATACAATGTATTCCGTAGAAGAGACCGCAATCGAGGAGGTAAGTTGGTTTTGGCCTTGTGAAAAAATTTGAAACCAATATTACTCCTGATAGTGACTGTATTTCTTGTATTCTATCATGGAGCATACTAGTGGGACATCGTCATAAAAACGTACGCTACATACAGTCACATCATAACTAACGTAACTGTTTGGGACGTAAATATAAGCCATATACTGTTTTGGAAATGTCTAATAGAAATCGATCAATACTCTTTGTTATGTCTCAAGCTACTGCTATCTAGCACCTTCGGATGATCTCTACTCAACCGCTACACAACTGCTACTCAACTGCTACTCAACAATCCTACCACGGCCAGACTACCTCTATTTATATGTCTTGGGTGATCCTACTTCTTCGCCTGGGGGCGTTGACACAACACCCTTATAGGAGTCTAACTACTGTTGGAGAGGCCAGCAGCCCAGTGGAAGATAACATTTCATGCAAAATTACGGAAAGCTGAAGATTTATTCAATCGTCTCTATCAAGATTATGCATGTACATTTGTACCTATAATTACTGGTGCACAGTGTCCATATATTAATTCCATGTATTATTTCGGAAAAGTTGGGTGTTTCTGACAGAAAAGGAATGAGAGATCCTCTAACTTAGAATCTGCAAATTCAATCAGCAACCGGATCAGTGAAAATAAACACGACTTATTTTAAAATTCAAGATGTAATTCAATATTTTGTTGGCATCCGAAATTCCAATAATAGAGCTTTGTTCGTTACAAACCAGCAGCTTAATTATAGGAAGTATTCAAGGAGATAAAAACAAAATGATGCATATAGATACATATATATATATGTGTATAGACATACCCTCATACATGCATGTGTGCGTGTGTGTGTGTAAAGGGGTAGTATACAATATGGATTGAAAGAACCATGCCACTTTCACAGTAAGTTCCCCATTCATAGTCGGCTATCAGTTTAGGTAGAAATCAATTACCATTTAATGTGATGTAATATGTCCGTGTAACTGAAAATCCAGGAAATCCAAACAATAAATTTTTCTGCGAGGTATAAATAAAGCATAAGTTAGGCAGTAGTAGGTGACGATAGGTTTATTTTTTCCTTATCATTTGTATATAATTACAGCTGTTTTATAACTTTCTTCATATGGTGTTACTAATTTCAGTGTGCGAAATTATACGCACATATTTTCATTAATATGCTTATCATTATAAAATGCAGTTGAATATTCACAAATTCATATATTTGTGTACATGCTATGATGGTCTGGTGATCTGATGAACAAGCTTTCTTTATTTGCATTAATTTATGAATACACAATTCTATAATATAATTCTGTGCATAGACATTGATGCAAACATGTATGTATGATTACCCTGCGCGCGTAAGCGTAAACAGGGTATTGTAATCATTCGTTTTTGCTTATTAGTCTGTGTTTGCAAAATTACTGGAAAACAGCTGAGCAGATTTTCACCAAATTTGGCTCAAAATGATTAAAATTTGGTTTGATTATCTTCAAAACTGGCGGACAGGTAAATCAAAATGTCTTGACTATGCAGATTTTTTTGCGAAAGAATTTATGTGCACGTAGAGTATGCATCGTTTAGGCATGTTCTCAGCACAAGAATCTATTACAAGCACATAAAAACATGTATTATGTCTATTAAATACTATTTATCTCTCACCAGATGGAGTACTTTTTTTATATCTTACCATCATGGAACAGTACACAGTATATATATATATATATATATATGTGTGTGTGTGTGTGTGTGTGTGTGTGTGTGTGTGTGAGAGAGAGAGAAAGTTGGTATGTGAAAGCACGTGGTTGGATGTATAAAAGATAATAAGAGTGAAAAAACTACAGAAGGCTTGTGTTACATGGTTAAAGTATATATTTAAATTATGTCAGAAAAATGTTATAAAATTTTTTTGGTATATAAACATTGTATTTGGAGAAATAACCGGTTTCGTGTTGTCTTTTCAAATTTCTCTACTTCATTGTAACATGTGTTCGCTCCAGTCTGAAAAGAAGAGTTTTAGATAGGGGGAGGTAATTAGGGATTTCTTCCGGTATAAGGGAGATAATCGAAATCTAGGAGATGGTAGAATTTGATTAATTTACCATGGTTTTGTTCTATATTTTTTTCCTTCTCGGTGGGGTGATGAATTTCCTTATTTAAATGTGTTAGCAATGGTTAAGTTTGGGTCTGTATTTTTGAATGAAAAAGGTTTCCTTATTTAATCTAATTTGTGTTGTTGTTCTAATGGCACAATGATAGAAACGAAAGATTATAAATTGTGGTAGCATTTGTTTTGCGCATTTCTCAATATGCTCACTAAAAGGTATCATTCGGTATTCTGGGCATGCAATCTGCTGTCGATGCAGAGTGCATCTGCGTCTGAGCGACAATCCTGTGGACCCATGTAGTTTTCGTGGCACCCCGAGCATCTTATTACATAAATAAGGTTTTCTGAGGCACAAGTAAAGTCAGATTTAACTTTGAATTTTTGTCCCTCTTTGAAGAGGAATTCTGAACCTTCTAGAATGTTTGGGCATGTTGCGCAATTTGGTCGACCACATTTTTTTACTTTTGCATCTGTTATTTTGGAAAATAATTTTGCCTTTGTGAGGATCTTTTTCAGTGATTTTGGTTGTTTGTGGCTTTTAATGATTTTGTGTGTGTGTAAAATTTCCTTTAATTTGGGGTCCTTATGTAGCATTGGTATGTTTTGGGTGATGATGGTGAAGGCTTCTTTGTTTCTGGGGTTGTATGTGGATATGTACGGCAGTATTTTCGGGGAAGGTGTGTTGCTGTGTTTAACTTTTCTTAAGTTTTCTATGTTAATTTGTGATGCACGTCTGATTCCATCCTTTATGAGTTGAACTGGGTAGTGTCTGTCAATTAGTGTGTTTTTGAGTTCTTGCAGTCTGTAGTTTCTAGTATTTTCTTCTGACACTATTGTGCATATTCTTCTTGCAAGGTTGAAGGGGATGTTTGTCTTTGTGTGTCTTGGGTGGCATGAATCAAATAGTAGATATTGTTTGGCGTCTGTGGTTTTGTAAAACATGTCCGTTTCTATTTTTAGGTTTACTTTTTTAATTAGTATATCCAAGAATGGGAGCTCCTTTTGGTTGTACTCCATTGTGAACTGTATGTTTGGGTTGACACTGTTCAATAGACTTTTGAATTTCAAGAGTTCATCTGTGTTTTCATTCCAGAGTATGAAACAGTCGTCCAGGAACCTTTCCCAATTTTCTTTTATGTATTGGGAAAGGGTGTTTCCAAAGGTGGATAAAGATTCCTGGTATATTATTATTTCCAAGTAACCCATTGTTAGGTTCGCAATGACTGGAGCTGCCCTAGTGCCCATAGCAATTCCGGATTTTTGTCGGTAGAAAGTATTGTCAAACATGAAGTGGTTGTTTCGTAAGATGAATTCAACCGATTTAGTAATGAATTCTTTACTGATCCTGTTTGGGATTTCTTTCGGGAATTGATCCAGCCAGAACTGAATTGCCTCTAGTCCATAATTATGAGGTATACTGGTGTATGAATTAATCACGTCAAATGAGACCATGATTGTTTCTTCCTTGACTTTCTTTGGGAGGTGATTTAACATATCCAAGTCATCTCTGATATAGCTATTGATGTTGTTTAAGGAAGGGTTTTAGGAGGATGTCCATAAATAGACTTAGTCTGTGTGTTTCACAGGCTGGGCCAGCTATGATGGGTCGCAGTTTTAGGTCCCCCGGGTTTGGTGTATGTATGTATGTCTTTGGTGATTTTTTGATGGTCTCATTTATGATCTGGCTTTTGTGTATTTTTGGCAGACCATAGAAGAGGCTAGGCTTGCATTTGAAGTTTGTTAGAAAATCAATCTCCTTGGTTGTCAGTTCATTTCCATGTGTTTTAATTAGTGAGGACAGGGTTTTCATTATCTTTTGTGAGGTGTAGTTTGTGACTTTTTCAGTGTTGATTGTCATCCAGCATGGAGATTACTAGGTTTCTATAGTATAATGTGTCCATTATTACAACTGCACTTCCTTTATCTGCTTCCTTAATCGTAATATCTTCATTATTTTGGAGTTCTATTAGTTCCTTCCATTGTGTAGTGTTAAAGTTTGAGTTAACTGTCTGTTTATGCATGGTGTAGTAAGGGAAGTTCTCGATGTGGTTGCAGAATTCATCTAGATTTTTATTTCTACCTTTGTGTGGGATGTGCTCACTTTTGTTTTTGACTAGTGAGTCATCTTCAGTGTTGTGATTGGTTAATGCTTCTGTGAGTCTTAATTTTCTACAGAATTCTGTTATACTGTCCTTCACTTCATTTTGGTTGGCTCTGCGTGGAGTTGGGGTGAATTTAACCCTTTTGAGAGGATGTCTATTTTTATGCTTGAAAGAGGTTTGGTTGAGAGATTGGTTATCTTCGGTTTTTCCTGATTACTAGATTCCAGCCTGTGTCCTGGTGTCTCTGGTCTGGGGCTAAAAAATGTTGTTTGTAATTTTGTTTGCATGAGCTGTCTGTGAGGTTATATGGGATTGGTTCGGGGGAATGGTAGTATTGTTGCCTTAGATTGTTATATGTGTGTGGGTGTCTATGGGTGTTTTGGTTAGTGATGTGTGTAACTCTAGTATGTGGGATGTTTCTTGATCTGGTGTTATTTTGTGTTGTTCTTGAGTTCGGTGGGGGCCAGTAATTTTGGGTCATAGGGTAGTAGTGACTAGCATGTGGTGTGTTTCTTATCCTAGTGTTGTTTTGGGTTGTTATGGGGTGGTTATGCCTGGTATTGGGACGTTGTTGATGTGTTCTGTTCCTGGTGTATGGGTGATCTTTAGGTTTGGTGCAATCTATTTCATAAATGCGTTGTCTGTAAGCTTGTTCCCTGTTTAGTTTTGGGTGGTCCAAAGTGGTGGTTGTAAGTGATTTCTATTTATGGTGTATGGAGGGTAGTGAGGAGGGTTGTTGTTGATTAAGTGGTTGAAATTGGTGGTGGTTTGTGCGTTGTTCAGTTTTTGTTTATTATTTATAGTTCTTTTCTTTAGGAAAGGATTATCTGTGCTGAATTCTTGTTTAAAAGTTGATTCATATCTTTGGAAGAAATCATTGCTTTTTTCCCAGCGTAGGAGAGAGTTTCTTTCTTCCTTTTCACAGACTTCTTTCCAAAAATTTATGGTATTTTCGAGGGGTTGTCCCTCGGTTTGTTTGTTTATTTCCCTGTGCAAATTTTACTTATATGCGTTTGGCGTAGACATCGATCAAGTCTACTTTTAGTTGTCACTGACTGAGGTTTCTAATCCTCTAAAGTTCAACTTAGTTCAATTAAAAAGTATGGGTAAACAATGCATTGTAAACTACACTATAATTTGCGAAAAATTTTATCGGCGCGCAGGGTATGCAGCGCCCCTCCGATGCCTTTTTTTTTTTCATTTTGCATATTGAAATTAATAATCCTACATGAAGAAAGTTACAAAACGGCTGTAATCATATGGAAAAGTAATTTTATCTTCACCTTTCGTGCCTCTTCATTTATGCTATTATGTACAAACAAACAAACATACATACATACATACATACATACATACATACATACATACATACATGCATACATACATACATACATACATATATACATAGTTAGATTCTTACTACTCTGAGGCACACAGTAACTTCAGGCCTCTGCCACGGTTCTGAGTACTCTATTTTTCCGTCAGACAACACTAAACGGACATATGTATGAACGTATGTATGAACGTATGCCTGAATGTGTGTATTATCTGGTGTTATTCATCGACTTGTAAGCAACAACAAAACGTTTATTTATGGTGTGACCCTCAATATTGTTGAGTTATTTATTGATAATTTATTTATGGAATTGAAAGGGCTTTTAGAGCTTATTCAACCACGTGGAAGAAGCCGTCAAAGGTGACACTTGAAATCCTAGTCAAATCAATGATACACACACACACACACACACACACACACACACACACACACACATACACACACACACATATGTATGTATATACATGCATACGCACACATACAAACAGACAGCAATGCATACATACGTACGTACATACATATGTACATGCATATATATATATATATATATATATATATATATATATATACATATACATATATACATATATATATATATATGTGTGTGTGTGTGTGTGTGTGTGTGTGTGTGTGTGTGTGTGTGTGCATATAACCAAACTGTACAGAAGCATCTAAGCGTCGGCACAATCCTATATGTGATGTGTGGGCAAATAAACAGACATATACCAAGGTCGATATTTCTGTCAAGATCATGGACAATGCTATAAAAAAAATCAATCTTTAGCCTGTCAGTTAATTTGCCCATAAAGTGTCATTAACTGAAACATGAAATGCGTTGTTACAAAATTTTGTGGTCCCTCTGAAAATGCGTCCTGCTCTTCAACGTCGCTAAATCATAGCTATGTTAATGTGCAACAGCTCACAAATCTATTTGTCTAAATTTCTTGCCAATATATATTTTGGATAGTGATTGCGTGTTGGTTATTCTTATCACTGTGTGAGATATAACTAACTGAGGGAAATAAGTGTTCCGTTTTCAGGAAGTTATTTCACTTGTAGACAAAACAATATCGTTGGCAAATAAAAATTCCAACCACATTGTAAAAACACGACCAAATATTGATATTATGTATAAATCAATCAAAGATGTAGTTGTATTTTACATTTATTGCTAATATTGTTTACAGTATTCTTTAATCGAAAGCATAAAGACATCTGGTGAAAAAATAACTGATGCATCAAAATAAACATACGTGCGCCCCACTCATATATATATATATATATATATATATATATATATATATATATATATATATAATTTCTTTGAGCTGTTTCATTTTTTTATATTCTCTATCTTGATTATACTGATTACTCTAAATTATAAATGTTCTCTACTCTTTTGTATCGGGCTATGTTTTATGTATGCAGAAGTCAAAGTAGAAAAATTGCTGTGCTGATGATGCTTATTGAGAGAGATACATAAGACCGCCGTTATCCTGTTGTTTGAAAAAAAAAAAAAAAAAAAACACAATCAGTTTCTTAATGGATGACAATTTTGGAGAATTTCTGTTTCCTGAAATTATCTTCCTTTCTCATTTAGAGTCGATCGCAATTTCTACCAAGTGGTTTGTTTACCGTTTTTCGAAGAGGTTATAGTTTCAAAAAATGGAATTTATCTTGTATGATGTATGTAAAATAGGTAAACATATAACAATGTATGCAATGTGCGCTAATCCATACTTATACTGTCTTTTGGCTAACACTTCCGCTTATGGTAAACTATACGAGTCACCGAGAGAAATAGCCTCTACATAATGTCTGAATATGTTAGCAATGACAACCGAATTCCCTTCACCTTACACCCTATATTCTAAATTGGATAATACAGTTGTAAAAGAATATGTTTGAAAGAAATGTACAGCATTATGCGCAGGCGTGGCTATATAGGCGCAGGCGTGGCTATATAGGCGCAGTTGTGGCTGTGTGGTCGCTTACCAACCACATGTTTCCGGTTTCAGTCATACTGCGTGTCACCTTCGGTTAGTGTCTTCTACTATAGCCTCGGGCCGACCAAAGCCTTGTGAGCGGATATGGCAGACGGAAGCTGAAAGAAACCCGTTGTGTGTGTGTGTGTGTGTGTGTGTGTGTGTGTGTGTGTGTGTGTGTGTGTGTGTGTGTGTGTGTGTGTGTGTGTAGATGTATCTATGTGTGTGTGTCTTTGTATCTCTGTTTGTCCCCCACTACCGCTTGACAACTGGTGTGTTTAAGTACCCGTAACTTAGCTGTTCGACAAAAGAAAGAGATGATAGAATAAGGACAAGGTGCAAAAAACAATAAGTCCTGGTGTCAATTTGTTTGACTAAAACCCTTCAAGGCGGTGCCCCAGCATGGCCGCAGTCACTGAAACAAATAAAAGATAAAAGATACTGTGGTTCTAGATAGAAGACATTTAATGATGTGCTTCATCTGGAGTTAAAAGAAATAACGGCATCAGCCGAGACCTTTAAACATACATAGATTCTAATGATTACTCCTTGTTTTCTTCGCTATCGTCTCCATAGCTGAACTTCTTCTGACACTAACCATAGATTCTACGTAAGAAATTTACATACATATAAACTTTTTATTGCACGTATATATATATATATATATATATATATATATATATATATATATATATATATATATATATACATATATACACATCAGTGCAACTGGTGTTTTATTGCCCTTTATACAGAGTCCAAACATCTTTTCGTGCAAATCTACGAGCAATAGAAAAAAAAAATCTGCTTATTTTGAAAAGCTTACGAATTGACGAAAGAAACGATTTATATATGAACTGGGCAATAATTACGTTTCTTTGGAAACCTGTGATCTTTATGTTGAGGTTTACCAAATGTATATTTTAAAGGTTAAGTTAGAAACATAGACAATCATACTGAAGCAGAATTCTCGATTAAACTGGTATAAAAACGTTTCGTGAGCAGAACTTCTCTGCATGTGGCACTCTTAAACAGTTTAAGACTCTTGGGAATTAATAATGGCTTCGTTGCTTTTTGTCTGCCTTTCTATAAGTGTGTGGGTTTGTGTGTGGGCGATTGTGTAGCTCTCCTTTTCTACACATAATTCTTTATTAATAGTAAAAGTGTTACTGCACACAGCAATGTAGGTGAAGTATGAAGAAAAGTTAACTGCATTGAAACCAAATGGAATGAAGTACATCAGTTTCACCATTAAGAAGAGAAATTGTATTTTGTTAAGGTCACAACCTCCAATTGTATTTGTGTCAGAATTTGATAAAAATAACATAGCAATTCATGTAATATATAAACATTTCTGAGAAGACTGTGGTTTCATAGTACATTACTTAAGATATGGAAACACTGGAACTAACATTACTGCACTAATACAGTACCACAATATTACTGTATTACACAGTACCACTACTACATTGTAATACGCACAACACCCCTACAGTACACTACAGTTTTCATTGTATAACACTTCATTACTAAAACCACACCTAAAACTACTCACCACTGTACTAGGTACTACATTACTGCAACACTACACTACACGGTTACACTGCTATACTATGCACTATACCATTTCACCACTATACCGCTGTATCACACCGTTGTACCCAACGATAGCGTTGTCGTCTTAATATGTAAACCAATGTAAGGCGGCGAATCGGCAGAACCGTTAGCACGCCGGGCAAAGTGTGTAGTGGAATTTCGTCCGTCTTCGCACCCTCAGTTCAAATTCCGCCGAGGTTGACTTTGCCTTTCATTCTTTCGGGGATCGATAAAATAAGTACCAGTTGAACCCTAGGGTCGATGTAATCGATTCCCCGCCTCCCCAAACTTGCTGGCCTTGTGCAAAAATGTGAAACCAGTATGTAATTCAATGCACTCTATGGTTGCAAAAAAAGAAAAAAGGAGGCATGGCCATGGCTGGAATGTCTTTGAACATATGTCTGCTGGATGAGAGCAGACCTGGGGCTAAACATAACCAAATACCACAACTTGTCACCGCTATTAATCAGGTTAACACCTTGTTCCTCTTTCATTACAAACCACATTGCCACTTCCACCTAAACCACATTTACCACTGCTAACACCAACACCACCTCCACAACCACCACCACCTCCAAGAAAACAGCTACACCAACGCCACCACCTACCAAACGTCATATTTATATATTTTCAATAATTTTTTTAAAAATACGTGCTCTAATTAGTTTGGTTTGTGTGACTAATATAACTGCAGTATGATGCATTCTGGGATAGCGTGCAACTGTGTGGGACGGTGTAATTGCAGAGGTGCGCACAGGTGACTAATATATCTGCATTGTGCTGCATCTTGGGATAGCGTGTCACAGTGTGGGGTGTGGGTAAGTAAAAGTGAATTATGTGTATATGTATGTATATACGTATATGTGTACGTGTATGTATATTTATATACATACATTTATGAGAGCCTCTGTGCGTATATTAATGAATATATATGCGTGCATAGATAGATCGATAGATAGATACATACATACATACATACATACATACACACACACACACATACATACATACATGCATACATACATACATATACACATTCATATATACACATACATATATATACTCATACATACATGTGTGTGTGTATATATATATATATGTGTGTGTGTGTGTATGTATGTATATGTATATATATATGTGTGTGTATATATATATATATATGTGTGTGTGTGTGTGTGTGTGTGTGTGTGTGTGTGTGTGTGTGTGTGTGTGTGTGTGTGTGTGCGTGTGTGTATTTATCCACCCCCAACATCGCCTGACAACCGACGCTGGTGTGTTTGCGTCTCCGTATCTTGGCGGTTCGGCAAAGAAGACTGATAAAATAAGTACTAGGCTTACAAAGAATAAGTCCTGGGGTCCATTAGCTCGAACTAAAGGCGACGCCCCAGCATGGTCGCAGTCAAACGATTGAAACAAGTAAAAGAATAAAAGAATAAAAGAATAAAAGAATGTGTGTGCGTATGTGTGTGTAATGCATGTAGAAGTATGTACCTGTATTTGTGTGAGTCTATGTGTGTGTACGCGCACACACACACACACACACACACACACACACACACACACACACACACACATACATTTTAGTCCTTCTTTGAATATGTCATCTGTCTGTACATTGAGTGAATGATGTGCGCATGTGTATTTGTGTCCGAACGAATGAGAGCAGCAAGATTTACGTCTATGTATGCATAAATACTGTGCGTGTGTAAATGCAGTTTTATGCATGCGTGTGAGTATAAATGTGTGTTTTTGTGTAAGATGAGGTGCTTTAATTTATGGTGGGAGTTTTATACAAGGGAGGTGTGTGTGTAGGAAGGGGTAAAGCGTGCGTACGTGTGTGCAAAAGTGTATTTATGCGTGTTCTGAAGGAAGATGAAAAGGAAAGATAGAAAGGCTTAAAGAAAAGACAGAAAGCAATATATGTGTGTGTTTATTTGCATATCTCTGTGTGTGTGTGCGCGCACGTGATGGGAGAGGCGTAAGTCTATGCCTTAATACCACATGATGATTAACCTTAAGTTATTCTTAAAATTAGTTTTTGCTGTCAATTTCGAACAATGAGTTTATTTAAGGAAACTTATCTGGATATGGGAGGAGTTCCGTTTTCGCTGTCAGCTAAAAGAATTTCTGTCAAACAAGAGACTGAAAGATCAAATATTTGGTGCATCATTGACATGCAAAGTTACGTTTTTCAAATGTGCAGAACCTTCTCTGAATTGGAACTTTATTCATCGCACCGGAAGTCACATTAAGGAACTGGTGATTGTATTCTTCTCTTTACATGAGCCTACAACAATTAGTATTTATATACAATGTTACTTAACGTAACAGCAATCTACATATCTATTCCATGCTATCAACAGACGCATCTCAGATAGATTGCAAGTTTAATGAATGGCATGACAATAACGATGACCCGACAGAGACAATGATACGCATTGTAGCCGGTTCTTCAATGATATAGTATTGGCTGTAGGCGGTGGGGTGTTATTTGTTTAATATTTCATCGAAATAATTTCAATAGTGAATTATTTGATGCTCTGTTAAGCGACTACATACTGTTAATAAATTATGCTACGTACTTTTTGAAGTTGTTTGATAAGTTTGTAATGAGAACCATAGAGCAGAGGGTACAATGCAAGCGTGTTTAGTCTGCAACATTGTTACGATTCTCGGTGGAAACTGTTTCGCTTCGCTTAAGCCTGCTGTTTTTGAGGACATAAATGTTTCAGTTGTACAATTACCCAAATGTCGAAAATTAGGGGTTTCGTTCCTGGTCCGAAGAACTCGTTATATTATCTGATACACAAAAATTTTGTTAATTTCATGAACTTTAGCTCACAACCTCAGCTCTCACTGACAGTAGTGACAGTGGTAACAGAGAGGATTGTGGTAGAGGTTGTGGTAGTGGTGGTGGGGTTTTTACTGATGGTCGTAGTGAAGATGGTGACGATAGTGGTAATGATGAGGATGAGGAGGAGGAGGGTGCTGAGGAGGAGGAGGGTGCTGAGGAGGAGGAGGGTGCTGAGGAGGAGGAGGGTGCTGAGGAGGAGGAGGAGGAGGAGGAGGAAGATGCTGATGATGATGATGATGAGGATGATGATGAGGAGGAGGAGGATTCTGATGATGAGGAGGAGGAGGAGGATGGTGATGATGATGAAGAGGAGGTGGAGGAGGATGGTGATGATGATGAGGAGGTGGAGGAGGATGCTGATGATGATGAGGAGGTGGAGGAGGATGCTGATGATGATGTTGATGATGAGGAAGATGCCAGTGGTGATTATTGTGGTGGTGGTAATGGTGGTGATAGTGCGATTATCTGAAGTGGTGAGATTAGGCGCGTGACACTTAGAGAAATCCTTTGCTTGTGTCCCGCTGCGCGGCGTATCTGTATATTTTTGTATGATGATGGAATCGGTTGCTTAAGTTCGTGTGAACCCAGGAATCTACTTTAAAAACTAATAAGAAAGCATGAAAAATGCTAAATAAAGAAACGGTAAAAAAAAAAAACTAAGGCGTAGTTGCGTTTTAATTGTACACACATATACACAGCTGTGTGTGTGTGTGTGTGTGTGTGTGTGTGTGTGTGTATGTATGTGTGTGTGAGTGAGTGGATGTGTGTATGCATGTGTGTGTATGCATGTGTGTATGTGTTTGTGAGTGTGTGCGTATGTGTGTGTGTGTGTGTGTGTGTGTGTGGGAACGAGAATATTATGAGTGAGTGAAAGCCGAATGCCACAGACTCAGTTTTGGAGAACCGAGATCGCGATCCACTCAACGTTTGCTGTGAAAATCAGTTCCTTCATCTTAAGTCACTCTCATCTTCTGGAAGGGCATGAATGCCATAACCCTTCATTACTCTCTAATACAGAAAACTTCTAATTATGCCTATATTCATATCAGGAACAATTATGCGTGTAGCTCTTGTTGTTGTAGTTTATTAAAACACGCAGCCACCTACCCCCCACGCAGCATACAAACTCTGAACGAGTACATACGAATCACACACAACCCAGCTATGACCATCCTGTCTTATTTTCAGGTTTGGTCTACTTCACACTATGTTATACAGTGTGTCCCAAAAGTCACTGATGGGTTTCAGTTTTTAATAATTTCCTTAGGCGTAGGAGTGGCTGTGTGGTAAGTAGCTTGCTTACCAACCACATGGTTACCGGTTCAGTTCCACTGCGTGGCACCTTGGGCAAGTGTCTTCTACTATAGCCTCGGGCTGACCAAAGCCTTGTGAGTGGATTTGGTAGACGGAAACTGAAAGAAGCCCGTCGTATATATGTATATATATATATATATGTGTGTGTGTGTGTGTGTGTGTGTGTCTGTGTGTGTGTGTGTGTGTGTGTGTGTGTGTATGTTTGTGTGCCTGTGTTTGTGCCCCCAACATCGCTTGACAACCGATGCTGGTGTGTTTACGTCCCCGTAACTTAGCGGTTCGGCAAAACAGACCGATAGAATAAGTACTAGGCTTACAAAGAATAAGTCTTGGGGTCGATTTACTCGACTAAAGGCGGTGCTCCAGCATGGCCACAGTCAAATGACTGAAACAAGTAAAAGAGTAAATGAGTAACTTTACAAATAAATGCATGACATTTTGATACAATATAAAGGACATAATGGAAATTAAGATGCACAAGTCAAATTTTACAACACCACCACTACACGTCTGAAAAATGACATCGCTGAAATGGCAGTGCTGGTGGCGGCGGCGGCGGCGGCGGTGGTGGTGGCGGTGGCGGTGGTGGTGCTGGTGGCGGCGGTGGCGGTGGCGGTGGCGGTGGTGGTGCTGGTGCTGGTGCTGGTGGTGCTATTGTCGATCTATCATATTTTGACAATCACCTGTACAGAAGAGAACGTAGTCTATTAGTTCAGGTGTCACTAACCTATTTGGAAAACTGATTGACTTTAAATTCAGATGTCAGCTAATATATTCGCATCCAAGACACCATGCAAATGGTTCCTACTAACATCATCGTTTATATTCCTGAACAACAATTGCAATGCAAATTTCAGATTTAAATGTTTACTCGGAAGAACAGTTTCTGGTGAAAGTTTATAACTGTAACATTTGGCAGCAAATATTCAGACTCAGCTCCGTTGCATGACAGACAACATATTGATTCTTTCTTTGTGTAAACATCTAACACTGGAATGGTGCTGTATACTCAGTTGGTTGTTGATTTATAGACCACACTAGTTCACCTGTTTCTTCAATTATATTGTGGAACGGGCGGTAGTGCTTATTATCTTGTTACAAAAACAAATTCAGTTTATTTGCTTTCACAAACTTTACTACTGTGCTGCCAATATTCAATATCAATTAGATTAATTTAAGTTTTTCTGTATTTCAGGGCGACAGTAAGCCTTCTTATATAGCCTGTTTCTAGCTTTATCAATTGCTCTTCAAATTATAGGTTTATTTTACATAATCAGCAATATGTTCAGTATTATAGAATTTTCAAAAGAAATCTAATCGAATACACTGTCCGTTCTACACATTTTACGTGACATACCAACAGATGTCGGCGGTCAAGGACCTCCACCAGCGCTCGTCCCACTCACAACTTGGCACATTACTGGGTCCGTCTACGCTGCTAAGGCCATCTTGTCCTTCTCAGTCTCCCCTATCTTCTCTTTCTTTTCAGTTTCCCTTTTATCACCAAGTGCTCGAAGTTTTTTCTTCTCATAAGCTGAGTGTAACTTCTTACGTTGTTGAGAAACTTTCTGGTAAGTTTTTGATTATCTAAGGACCTCGATGTTCGTCACTCTCTACATAGGACACCTTCACAATACTTCTAAAGAGCCACTTCACTGCAACGTTGACAATTATTTGTATTTCTTTGCTAATGCGCCAAGTCACTAACTAAATGTGAGACGGGACTTTATCTTTGCCCCTAAAATTCTTTTCTTTACTCTTATTGCTACTCGTATATTTCACAATATATGCTTAATCTCATTAAAATCAGTCTTGCCTATCTAATCCTTGACTTAATTTCTTGATGCTTTTCCAATCTGATGTAATAATGGCTCCCGGATATTTGAAATTATTACGTTTCGATGCTATTCTGTTAGTATTAATGCTGCAAATTGGTGCAGATCTTTTTGAGATTATTAGGGCTGCTAATATATATATATATATTTAATATGCAATTTTAAATAACCGTTTCTGGTATTTGGTCCAGAAAGGGAAAATTCAGTGATTCGATCTAGGGATCAATTTCTTTGGATGATTATTAAAGATTTTAAATGTTTATTAAAGAAGGAACCCGATTGTTACTTGAGAAATGTGACGGTGATATGAGTGGTGGTGTGACTGATATGTACTATAATGAACTACAGTGAAAACAGCAGAGCGGCTTGAACTTCAATAATTGATGCACACTTCCTACTATAAAGATAGCATTATTATGTAAATCAGATATGCCTCGGTACTACATATTTGTTTACAGTTT
>NC_142929.1:181992134-182004634 GCF_046866305.1 Octopus bimaculoides | reverse complement strand
AGGTGAAAACAATACCACTAATAATTGGAGCACTGGGTATGATAAAAGACGTATGAATGAAAACGTAAAAGCTACACCTGGACCCTCAACACTAAAGACTATCCAAAATACAGCCATGCTCGGAGCAGCCAGCATCCTACACAAGGCACTATCAATTGAAAAGCACACCTAAATAAAACAATTTACAAACACAAGACACATACTATACAGTAGATTTCCAATAGAATAAACAAACCCCACGACATGTACTCTACAGTCGGGTACTCAACACAAGAAAAGAGCTTGAATCATACACAGACACACGATATAACACTAATAAAAAAAAAAGACTCAAGCCAACCCTCAAAGCAAAACAAACTAATGAAATATAATGCCGGAGGAGTTTGTACTTCCCAACAACAAAACGAAAATACGCTTCTGACCACGTACTGAAGCTACCATTCACGCTAACGGCGAATTCATTGAATAAGTGTGATAAAAGGATTTTCAAGGTTGTTTGTACCAATTTATTTTCAAATACAACTTGTCTTTGATGAGTTATACGTATTTTTCTAAAATCATTCAAGTAACCTCTTGTGGATTATATACTCATACATAACTTTCTGCTAATCTAAGTTTCTCTTTTAAGTAGGATAATTCAGATATCTTAAGGTCTCGTAGAACAGCTGCATATTCAGAGTACCTATTCAGAAGTTCCTAACCTAGTCTCAAGCTGTTATTATTTTCACTGTTCAGTATTCATATAATGCGCTTAGTTTTCATTTTATTGCACCCTAGGTGTTGTCTGATATGATACAGCATTTTAAGACCGTTTGGACTGACTTTATGGCTGCTTGCATTCCTTCGTGTACCATAGATCCTGCCAGTATCGCTGTTAATGTGGGAACTAGTAACGGTCTGTATTTTCCGGCTTTTCTGATGAGGAATTCATCACTTCAGTACTGTCTCAAGCACCTGCCTCCCGCCTACTTGTAGATCAATCACTATGTTGTTTGTTTTGCAGTGATCCTGGAGAAATAAATTCAAATTATGTAAGTAGTGTAAGGTTTATATATAACATTTAAGCATTTTACAGTTCTGTAGTTTCCTCGTTCTTAGATACAGGATCGCCCAAACAACTGTCGATATTTGTCGACTGTCTTACAAACCCATTTCGTGTTTTTAACGTTAAAAGCACGAAACAGGTAGTAATAAACAGTCCGACAACTGACCTTGTAATTCCTTACGATGACAATGTATTAGTAGTTCCAGCTTAAGGACAAGTAGCTTGCCCGTGACTGTCTCTCGCCGGTATGTATGCAAACATATTGCTCGAAATAAGGAGTAGAAGGAGAGCCAACAACTGATGAAGGATCGATTTTTATGTTACTTATTTTGTTTTCCATTCGTTTCTCTCGTTTTTTGCGTACCCAACGTTATTTTCGTATTTCATGTTTGTTTACGTTTTTGTGACGTCCTGTACCGATATATGCATAGCTATATGCATATATACGTATGTATGTGTGTGTGTGTGTGTGTGTGTGTGTGTGTGTGTGTGTGTGTGTGTGTGTGTGTGTGTGTGTGTAGATGATGATGATGATGACGACGGTGACGATAATGATGACGGACTCTTCCGTCGAAGACGACGTATGAGCGTTCAACTTTTGTCGAACGACCTGCACAAATGATTTGTTTCCAGTGATCAAACGCTCGCGCCGCACATTAGCTCACTCTCTCCATCAAATTGTCTGAACAGGTGCACGGTGAGCCACGTGTCAAATGTCTAAGTAACCACAGAGCAACGAGTGAGATGAAGTGTTTTGCTCAAGAACACAACGCACCAATTCGTCTAGAAATTGAAATCATGACCTAGCGATCATGAGTGCAACACTCTAAACACTGGGCCGTGTGTGCGTGCGTGTGAGAGAGAGAGAGGGAAAGAGAGAGTAAATATGTATATATATATATATATAGAAGGGGATGTTTCTATGTGACCTGCTTGTTTGTTGCACCTTGTTTACCATTTTGTCCTTGTTATTTTGCCACGTCATGTACCCAGTTATGTATCTATAAGTACATGTATATGAACGTATATACATACATGTACATATATATGCATATACTCATATATTGTTTATATATATATATATATATATATATATATATATATATTTCATTTAGGACATCTATAATAGGACATCTAACCCGCTAGAAAGAGCAGCAAAAAACTCAATACCACAAAAATTTCAAAAATTTTTTTTTTGCTCTCCTATGATTTATTAATATATATATATATATATATATATATATATATATATATATATATATATATATATATATATATATATATATATATATATATATATATATGAAATATTCAAACACTGAGATTTGAAGTTAGATGTCACTACTGTTCATATCATCTATGGATAAATTCAAAATTTGATGATATCACCAGTAGTAGCATGGGTGGAACGCAGTTATGATAGCTTTAGGCAGCTATGAAATTTGCACGAAGCGTAATGATGCTTAATGAGCATCTACCTGCTAGAAATAAGAGCCAAGTCTTAAATAATCCACCGTAGCGCACCAATATAACAGAGAAAAACAGTATGCGAGGAAAACAGAAAGAATTAAAACATTTAACAGCACAAATAAAAATTATGCAATTAGGGATATCCACAAACCAGGTTTCGGCTTTTGGTTATTCAACCTTGAGCCTCGTGAGTGTGGACCACCAGTTTAAATCCATGACTGTTCAGGTTAGTCTCTGACTGTGCAACTGGTTTTGTTTTGCGCCAAAATCAGAGCACATGGTGCGTAAAAATATATTAATGAAATATTCAAACACTATAAGATTAACTCTCCTGTCCAGAAGGATGTATGAGTGTCCTGCTGTCCGTTCGACCGAACGACCTAGTCGTTGAATTAGAGTATGATATAGGTGAGTATTCTACAGACATATTTATGTAAACACACACACACACACACGCACATATATATATATATACATATACACGTATATATGCGTATATATGCATGTGTGCTTCTATATATATGTAAGTAATGTATGCTTGTACGTCCACGTAAATGTATGAATTTATACACGTACGTATTTATGTAGACATACATATTTATTTATGTGCGTATGAACATATGTAAATATGTCAGTGTCTAATATGTGAGGATGAATAATAAATATTATGCTTTGAGCAATCATCTAATCGATAATACAATTGACATTAAGCAATTATTCCACGAACTTCAATGTTCTTTGAACATATATTAACGGCAAATCAATAATAATTATATATTCCAATGTCATTGCGATCGATTACATATGAATTTGAGGTTATTCTGAGGTTGTCCGCGTCTGTTGTCAACTCAAACAGAACTTTCTAAAATGATTGACAAACTTAGAGAACGGTGACCCTGATTTTCACTGGGCCTCAAGACCATGTAAGGGGGTATAATGAGGCTCAGAAACAGTGAGAATATTTGTTAATCGGATCAATGTGTGTTCTGAGAAGTGAGACATTGAAAGGATGTCGAGACAAAGCAGAGACATGCAGGTCCTAGGTGAAGAGAGAATGTAGCTATTTAACTTGATTATACACACACACACACACACACACACACACACACACACAAATATATATGTGTGTGGGGACAAGCAAGTTAGGACAAGCAAGTTAGACAAGAGTTGTCTAACTTGTCCTTACATTTACTCCTCTACCTGCTCAAGTTCGAATCTGTTGAGCACTACGAAGTGTATTCTATACAGGGAATACCTGTCTCTAATCCATAAACTCTGTGTGTGTGTGTGTGTGTGTGTGTGATTTTTCTTTGAAAGAATCCGCGTCAGTTTTTTTTTTTTTGCTCTTTTTCCGTGAAACCAAGTATTTCTAAGTTTTTGTGCAAATATGTTGGTACGTGACCTAATGCACCTATGATGAGAGGTACAAATGTGAATTCATAGTTAGAGTGCACTAATTCACCATAAATGTTCTCTTTTTCCTGGACTTTTGATTGTACATTCACATCTGCTGGGCAGCTAACCTCTACAACAGTGCATGACTTTTGAACCATGTCCCACAGAGCAATATCAGGTCCGTTATGTTTGCACCGAATTGATGTTTTTATGTATGTAAGTATGCATACATGCATGCATACATACATACATACATGCATACATATGTGTGTGTGTGTGTGTGTGTGTGTGTGTGTGTGTGAAATTTAAAGAAAAACAAAAGACAGGTGTATAAACAACAAGCAGGTGTATTAGTTTAACGCTCGGGAAGGTTAGAAAGTCTTTTACGTTTCGAGCCTACGCTCTTCAACAGAAAGGAAACACGAGAAAATAAACAGAGAGAGAAAAAAAATTTGTGGATTTAGCGGTCATTCATGGCGACTGATTGGAGAAAAGCATCTGTGTGTGTATATACATCTATGTATGTGTGTGTATTTATATGTATGTATATATGTATGTATGTATGTATGTATGTACGTATGCATGTATGTAGCTAGCTATCCATGTCGGGTGGGGCCAGCTAAGAGAAATATCGCAGAGGGGTCAGTGGCATGAATTTGGACAACAAAAACGAATGAAGTTATATGAAATATTAGAAATGTCTTTATTTATTAAAATTATCTTCGTTTTGATGGCAACAGCAGCCGAATCCTAATAAGAGGTTGATATAATCTTACGAATCTAGAATTTTCTAAAATAACACGTCAAAGAAAATATTTTTCGTTTGGTTTTGTTTTTTTTTTTGTTGTTTTTTTTCTGGAGACATGAAGACAGTTACGGATATGTGTTTCTATCTTGTTAGGCACTATCAGAACAGTAATTGCAACAAATCTCATTCAACTATCACAGCAAGGAAATTTGTCAATCCAGACAAAAGGATATGTTGTTTCTATCTTTGTTGCTCAATGCATTCAGTAACTGTTATTCGTTAGCTAACCTGCAATAATAAGAACATGCCATTCATCAAACAGCAGGTGAAAAACGTTAATTGCTAATATGAGATTTAATAACAAAGAAGTGAGGTCATAAATCACAACTAAACAAAGAATTACTACTGATCCCCCAATTTCTACGTCAATTTTCATTAATAATAATTTTGTATAGGAAACAACTACACTCCTTTGAGAAAATATTGTGTTTTCGGGTGAATTATAATGTGTGTCTTTGTGCGAGTGTCACAAAGTATTTAACTGTGTATACATATGCGTGTATGTATGTGTGTATATGCATGGATTTAATTTTGGAAGGAACTCAGTCGACAGAATAATTCACATTCACTGTAGCAGCCGTTATTTTGCAAAGTGTAATGATTCTATCATCCATGAGTGAGAGACAGAGTCGAACGCCATCTTGTTGTCTAACCATATTGGATGTAATCTTTATAGCCAACTTAATATGGATGTCTAGTTAGAACACCGGACGCTGCGTTATTAGTCTTGAAAGATTCTCTTATATAGACGCTTGGTACAGAAAAACACACACATAGATCGTAGCTAACCAGAGTCGTCTGTCATGGGTGCCGGAATTCCCATATCACGTGATTTATATATCTATATACCGTATCAATGAGATTTGACTAGCGTGCAGTGACCGAATGATGATTTCCAGTAGAATAAAATCATGTGATATAGGAATTCCGGCACCGGTGACAAACGATTCTTGTCTGCAATAAACTGTGTGTGTTTTTATACACCAAGCGACTATATAACAGGATCTCTCAAGACTAATAATACAGTATTCGGTGTTCTAACAAGGCAGCCATGTTAAGATGGATATAAAGATTACCTTTTGGTATTAATACTGCTTCCGTCACGCACACGCACCCACACACACACACTCAACAGTATCAGCGCCAAGCAATGATTAGACATACGCGAACTGTAGGTTAGTTAAAACATGTTTGTGATATATTTCAACTGCTAAAGTTAAATTCACTACAGTTCTTGTGGAGAAAAAATTCTCCCTTATGGTAAAAGGTATAAAACTACCATATGGTGTTTTACGCCTTTTACCATAAGGGAGAATTTTTCCCATACCTTAAGAATTTGAAATTTATCGCAAATTTATTTTAACTAACCACGTGTTCGCATTTATGTATGTATGAATGTATGTATGTATGTATGTATGCATGTATGTACGTATGTATGTATGTATGTATGTATGTACGTATGTATGTATGTATGTATGTATCTCTCTTTGTATTTATATATACGAGGAAAAGTCAAAAATTATCCGCACTATCGCCATAACATGTCTTTATTATTATCACACAACCTGCTGCGCATGCGTGCTATAGCTGGTACTTTTGTGGTCACGTGATCGAAGTTTGAGCATGATCGTGTCACTTTTCTTTCTGGCTTTTCAGTGTAAGGATGGCCATTCTAGTAGCAATGTGCACCAAAGAAGAACAAAGAGCAATGATCTGTTATGTTATAGCGAAAGTGCGGTTAATTTTTTACTTCTCCTCGCATATGCACACAAACACACACACACACACACACACACACACACACACACTCATACATACATATATAGATAGATACCTATAGATGTAGATAATAAACAAACAATGGAAAAGTGTCAATTCATTTCAGCTGTTTCCACCGACCCGGTGCCTTACCATTTAAGTGCCTCATTCACTTGAATCTTGATATATATATATATATATATATATATATATATATATATATATATATATATATATTTATATATTGAGCACTTCCTTTTTGCAGTCCTTTTTGTTTCCATAAAAAGAGGTAAAAATTATTTCTTGACTTATATATGTGTGTGTGTGTGTGTGTATGTGTGTGTGTGTGTGTGTGTGTGTGTGTGTGTGTGTGTGTGTGTGTGTGTGTGTGTGTGTGTGTGTGTATGCATGTATATATATATATGACATGATATATGATATATAGTTATATATTTGTGGAAATAATATCTTTCTGTGAATGTAAGCATATAGAAATGCTACATTCACACATATACACACAATTTTTTCGGTTTTGTTTTTCTGAAACTAAAACTGAGAGCACGTCGCTAGACATCAGCTTCTTTTATGTCTTAGACTATATTTTTTTAATAATTTATTTAATATCTTTTTAAGACACTAGAGTTGAATTTGGAGGAATTTGGCTCTTATTTCTAACTGCTGTCTCGGTCGAAGACAGTACAGTGAATGTAGAGCGTCGGAGAAAATACACCATACCATTGTCTTTCCTCTTTCTATGTCTTACCACGGTCGACTTTGTTATTGAGCCTTCCAAGTTTGTTAAGATATATACCTGTCATGTGACGTGGTCAAGTGATGCAGTCATATGAGTATATAGTGTATCATGGTTGGTTGGCACTCCGTCGGATACGACGATGAGGGTTCCAGTTGATCCGATCAACGGAACAGCCTGCTCGTGAAATTAACGTGCAAGTGGCTGAGCACTCCACAGACACGTGTACCCTTAACGTAGTTCTCGGGGAAATTCAGCGTGACACAGTGTGACAAGGCTGGCCCTTTGAAATGCAGGTACAACAGAAATAGGGAGAAAGAGTGAGAGAAAGTTGTGGTGAAAGAGAACAGCAGGGTTCGCCACCATCCCCTGCCGGAGCCTCGTGGAGCTTTAGGTGTTTTCGCTTAATAAACACTAACAATGCCCGGTCTGGGAATCGAAACCGCGATCCTACGACCGCGTGTCCGCTGCCCTAACCACTGGGCCATTGCGCCTCCACGATCGTGTATCATGTCATATCATATTGTAATGTAGTATAGTCATGTACTGTCTGGTCATATTCAATCGCCTATCCCTCGCCTTCTATCAATAATTGGACCAGAAATCCTTATTCATATTGTTTTAATAATCATTATTCATAGATTTATGTAAAGTCCTCTGACAACAATGTACATGTATTCACGGTACGGCTATGTCATCCGCGGGTCCCGCAGTGTTTGACAGACTAGGTATCAGTAATACATTGGAGCCACTTCCATTAAATTATTTCAAATCCCTGAAAAGTTAACACTGGGGTACATGAGAAGAGGTAATGAACAGCTTCATAGATCACATTCTTCTCAAAATGTGAGGCTTATTTCCCTAAAAGATCTTCTAGATGAGCCAGCTGTCAGTTTCATAGAACAAAATTCTATCCTAGATGTATTTAAATTTCTGCGGATGATCAAATGATTTTTCGTTAAAATATACCTCTTGCTACTAGTAACGTATTTCAGATTATGCTCAATGTACGATATTTTAGTGATGGCATCAAGTTATCTGTAGAGTGACAGTGTAGGCTGATGAAACAGAGACAACACTTGCAGACATTACGAGATTATGTCAAAAAGCTTCATCAAATTCTAACTTTTCTCCATAAACAAGCGAGATCAAAGGGAGGTAACTGACGTGAACACTATTGTCAAAAGTGTATACAGAGATAACAATAAAAATATCAAATACACAAACATCAACAATTCCTGAAGTGACCTTCAAAGAAACTTCTGTAAAACTTTTACATCAGAAGAATCTTCGATCTGGCAGCCTACAGTAATAAGACGACAATTTCAGCTATGTAGTGGAAAGCCAAAGAATACATTTCTGTGATATGTTCCTGGAGCCAAGTTTTTGTAGAAAGCCGGTGATTTCATATCTGTTATCTCCGATTCTTCTCAATTTCAAATATTGTATCTTTTTCTTACTTTAGTCAATGCAATGCCTTCAATTTCGTTTATGTGTCGCCCACACTAAATAAATCTCCAAGACCAATTTACAAAACTATTGACTCAATCTCTGCTTCTCAGTCGGTCTTTCTCTCCAGAAATCTAGTCATCATTTTCCTTCCAGCCACTAACCTTAAAGTGAATATCAATTATGCTAATCTAACAATCTTCTCATGTCTTGATGTTCTATTCTATCTTTCCCGCCTCTTCTCTTGGATTAACTGAATAACGGTTTCAAATTTTGGCAGGATTCCGGCAATTTTTAAAAGAAGGGTTACTTTTATTACATCGACCCAAGTGCCCAACTGGTACTTATTTAATGGACTCCGGAAGGATGAAAGGCAAAATTGATCGTGACGGAATCTGAATGCCGTTAAGCATTTTGTCGGACGCACTAATGCGGATTAATCAGATAATTCTTTCTACTATAGGCACAAGGCATGAAACTGTGAAGGGAACGAGTGAGTCAATTACATTGATTCCAGTATGTAACTGGTACTTATTTCATCGACTTTGAAAAGAATGAAAGGCAAAATCGACTTTGGAGGAATTTGAACTTCGAATGTAAAGACGGACTAAACACCGTTAAGCATTTTGCCCGGCCTACCCACGATTCTGCCAGGTCGCCGCCTTAAATAAAATAAACAATAAAATATTTGCATACTTCAGTTGAGCTTGTGGGATGTTGTAATAAGATGTCAGTTACCTCCCACATATAATTTCAAATCATCCATAAATAACGAAAATAATTAATGGTGATTTAATAAAATACATTTGAATACACGACCAATCTAGGTTACTGTATTAGAGCTTGCTACGCAAGAAAGTAGTGGAGGGAAGGAGCTTCTATGTGCCTTTGTTTTCTCTCTAAACACAAACCTGCAATAATTGAAAAGCAACATTAATATCATTAAAGCCATATCACTATCACTACCTAAGAATTTTGAATGAATATAATATTAAATCGGAAGCAGTACTAAATATAGAGAAATTGGTCTAGACGTTACCACCTAGTTGCGGCAGTGGCAGTGACAGAGGCAGGATGAGATAAGCAGCAAGACTAGTATCAGCAGTTTTGTATGACTGCACACCCTCGCATACGATTAAACAACACTAGTAATGGTTGCAGTAACTACAACAAATGTTGACAATCCATTACTGTAAAAAGAAAAGATATATAACTTTAGTTTAATGCCCCGATACTTCTTCAGCTTTCACTTTTTATTAGTTTTTCATGTTATGCTTCTTTTTACTCGTTTATTTTTTGTATAGTTTTTATCCGTGACATTTCTCTTTTTAAATATTCTTCTGTATTTCTTAAAAGTTTCTTCTTTTATATATATATATTTTTTTCCTCTTAATGTTTCGTCTGTTGGCATTTTCTGTTTCTATTTTCTTACTGTCCTATTTTCTTTAAAATTTGTATCTTATATTTTTCATTTATATTTTCCTTATATATATTTTCTCCTCCGTCTTTCTCTTCTATTTTTCTTTTATATTTTCGCTGAAACTTTTCCTCTAAATCAGTTTTCTTTCGATAATATAATTTCTATTCTTTTTTTGTTCTCGTTTTACTTCAAAAGGACGCATTTTTTCTCATTTCCTTCCTTCTTCTTTTTTCTGTGAGAAATCAAAATAAACAAACCTAACATTGCCGTGGGTTGAGCAAAATAGATAGAAAAGACAGGAACCAAGAAATAATTTTTGTTCTAAGCCAGATTTCGTGTATTATAAATAGTACAATTGGTCCCAGCAGTTAGTTGTGTTGATACATAATGGCAATCGAGCTCGTTGTTCTTATATGTTACGTTAATTAAAGAAACGGTAAAAACACCACTTTTGAAAACTTAATTGCTTCCTTATTTTCGCTTACGATACTTTTTTCAATGTTCTTTAATAAAATGATGATATAATTTCTTTTATTTATATATAACTTAGAGGAGGAAAGATTGCGCCCATAGTAATCTCTTATGATATTGAAAATGAGGAAGCCATCTTCAAATTGCACACAGATCAGAATCCTTGTGAAGAGAGTGAGTTCCGCAAAAAGAATCCAAGAACCGACTGGTGGTGTTAAGGTGAGAAACGGATTAAGTCTACCACCCTAGAACAGAACTGTCCATTTCGACTGGCTTCTGTACAGTTTTCGTCCACTAAGTGTCATTCATAGATCATTAGTCGATGCAGCTACAGTAGAAAACACTTGCATAAGGTATCAAACCTTAAACCACTGAGTTAATAAGTAAAGTTTTTAATCCTTCAACCATCTCTGTGCACCACATGTTAGACAAGCTAGTTTTATTGTACTGCACACAACTTCAAAATATACGCTCGATTTAATAGATGTTGTGTTATTTCGTCATGCGGAAGAATGTGATGCAACGTTGAAGGTCACTGCATTGCATTCTCTGATTCATTTGAAAAGTATGTTAAATAGGATAGTTTCTTCCTTCAGGGATCCATCAACTTCTGATGGAGTCGTAGGGGAACCATCCTGATATACAGCCTGTCTTAGGCATTTTATACTCAGATAAGCTCATCCGGCTCCAAGTCTGATTATAGCCGAAGAAAGAAAGAAAGAAAGAAGGAAAGAAAGAAAGAAAGAACCTTTACAGACTACGAAAAGATAAAAAGCAAATTTGACTACGACAGGACTTGAACTAAATCACAGACAGCGGGAGCAAATATGCTAGGCAATGTTTTAAAAAGAGTCTCAATGTGTGCAAGTTCATTGGATTATTCATCCTTTAAACACTTAAGAAAAAATTCCACAACCGTACCATTGATCTCTACCGCGACGATACTTTAATCATCTCGCATAAATGCAACGCCCATTCCATGGATAAATTTTGTAAAGACCTAACTGAGACCCTTAGCAACTTAGGACTATAAATAACAGTAGATACTAAGCTCACTAATGCTAATTTCCCAGATGTTAACCTAGATTTAACCACAGATGCTTATAAACTCTGCCATAAACTCAATGAAAGGCTAAGATATATTAACAGAGAGTCATGCCACCCGTAGTATTTAAAAAACTAGTCCTCAATATTAGCTGCAGGATCTCCAGCTTATCTTCCTCAACATAGATATTTCATAAAGCAGCTCCTTACTATAATGAAGTACTTAAAGACAGCGAACCCAAAGATAAGATTAAGTATATATCTAACCTTGAATTGGGAGACAAAAACAAATGCAAGTATAAGATGATCAATAGGCATTCGGAGAAAATCAGCTATTTTTGCAGACCTTCCATGAGGCCAAAAATCACCCAAAAAATCAAATCCGAATAAAACCAAGGATGTTCCTGCATAATAAATGATAACTACCCGCTACAACGAGAATGTAAAGTGAAGTGTATAGTATATGAAGCCACCATTGCACCAGTTCGAACCAGCCAAACAGAGAACGGAGAATAATATGTGGGTATGGTACAAAATCGTTTTAAAGAACAGTACTATTCACATATTGGGTTCTTCAAACATCCGGGAAAGAGGACAACAATAGAAATCACGCAACTAGTCTGGAGTCTGGAAACTACAAGGAAAATAATACCATATACCGTCAAATGGGAAATTCTGGGTAGAGGAATCAAGAGATGTTCTCTTTGCCTTACTGAGAAGTTCCGGATATCTCATGGATTAAAATCCAATAATATAAAATTGAACAATAAGAGTGAGATTTTCATCTCCCGCCTACCTACAGGAAAATATGATGGAATAACCACACAACTTCAACACCAATAAATATATGCTCACCTTAATCATCTACGTAAATTAATTCTACATACAC
>NC_142929.1:181984634-181987134 GCF_046866305.1 Octopus bimaculoides | reverse complement strand
GTATACAGGTAAATGTATGTGTGTGACTCAGTAGTTAGAGCGTCGGGCTCACAATCATGTTGTAGTGAGTTCGATTCCCGGACCGGGCTGTGTGTTGTGTTCTTAAGCAAGGCACTTTATTTCACGTTGCTTCAGTTCAATCAGCTACAGAAATGAGTTGCGACTTCTTTGTTGCCAAGCTGTGTCGGCCTTTGCCTTTCCTTGAACAACATGGGTGGCGTGGAAAAGGGAGGAGCTGGTATGCATGGGTGACTGCTGGTCTTCTATAAACAACTTTGCCCAGACTTGTGCCTTGGAAGGGAATTGTTTAGGTGCAATCCCATGGTCATTCATGATCGAAGGAGAGAGTTCAAACCGGTTGCTAAGAAAGCGACAAAATTTTTTTTAGTCTAGAGAGTTCCCGGTGTTTGTAAATACGTGGTTGAGTTGATGTGTTGGTTGAACTGTTGATGCATACACCCCAAGAGTGTGCATCTATTCACATAAGAATCTCACAAGGAGAAATTTTGGAATGTCATAGATTGAATTTAGAGAATCAGCAACAGATTATTATTTTTTTTTTTTGCTCTTTCTCCGAAAAATCGAGCATTTCTAAGTGTTTGTGAAATTTGTTGGCACATAACCTAACGTATCTATAACGGAGGCAAATGAAGATTCATAATCAGGGTATAAGAGCTGTAAGCTCCGCGTTAATTCGCCATAAATGTTCTCTTTTTCCTAGATATTTGATTGTACAATCACATATGTATGTATGTATGTATGTATGTATGTATGTATGTATCTATGTATGTATGTATGTATGTATGTATGTAAGTATGTATGTATGTATGTATGTAAGTATGTATGTATGTATGTATGTATGTATGATGTATGTATATATGTATGTATGTGTGTCAAGTCCTCATTAAAGGCCTGTGATATGCAGGACACTGACTGGAAGAACAATGCCTGTCATCGCCACGGATGGAGGAAGCAGGTTAAGGAGGGGATCGACACTTTTGAGAGAGCACGTATCCAGCATGAAGAACTTAAGCGAGCTGCGCGAAAGCGCACGGCTCATATAGTGAATGGGGAAAACTTAATCTGCAATGTTTGCAGCCGTGTATGCTTGTCAAGAGCAGGGCTCATTAGCCACCAACGGAGCCGCAAATGCAAAATATAAGTTAGTCCTAGAGCGCACAATGTTCCTGATGGTCGGCAATGGTCTTCCTCGGTCACGAGTGGACGGCCATCATCATCATGTATGTATGTATAAAAGGATAATTTTATAACTTCGTTAAACCGAAGAACAAAAATAAAAATAGGACTGCAGCTGGAAGTGCTCAAGCGACACAGAACCGAAAGGAGAAATAGATTGAAAGGTATAATGAATAAACGCTCCAATCAGTCCTTTATATCATTCCCAAATTATCAAAAATCGGATATAAATCGAATATATTAAAACAATGGTAAAGCCCAACAGTATGTATGTATGTATGTATGCATGTATGTATGTATGTATGCATGTATGTATATTCTATTCTGTCTTTAATTATTTTAATTCTTCCTTTGAAAAAGGAGCTGGTTTCTAACAAGGATACAAAGCTCTACCGTTGGAATGTACACAACGAAAACCATGTCACATTTTATATCTGAGAAAATGTCTTGCATAGTTTTACTATCTCGCTTACAAATTGTATTTGTAATGTGCGAATCAGTTGGTTGATTTCTTTTCCTGAAAATCCAAGCTTATCCAGAGTGACTGTTAGGTATAGGCCTCTCTATATCATAATTAATGCAAATACATCAGATAAAGTAAAGTAAGTATAGTATTTGTCCGGAGATAACATCCCTTATGGACGTACTGTGTTTGAAAACACGAATATATATATATCAGTAGTAGAAGAAAATCGTCCAGCACAATGCCGAGTATACTAGGCGCGCAGCCGGGCTGCTAATTGCAATACCAATGATTTTTCAAACTTATTATACGATCAGATATCGCTCGTGGTTAAGAAACTTATTATTATTGTTATTATCATCATCATCATCATTATTATTATTATTATTATTATTATTATTATTATTATTATTATTATTATTATTATTATTATCATCATCATTATTATTATTATTGAGTGAGAGAGCAGTGCATGCCATCAAAGTGACACTGGGGTAAAATATATGAAGCCCATTATACCCATCATGACTACCCGTCTGATAAGAGTACACCAGGCACATGCATCGCACCCATATGCACGCGACATGGGGATCTCATATCAAGATAAACAGCGCATGACCTCGCAGATGGGGCCCAGTTAGAATTTTCTTCAGGTCGAGTAGCCCATCCCGCTCAAAAGGTCCCTGAATAAGGTTTGTTTAAGGATGTTGAGCAAAACATCTATGTTTCCAACGCTGAATTATCCAAACCCCAAAGAATTCCTCTCAACACATGGCTATGATGCTCCCTCACTACTTCTGCTCATGATCAGAGATGCACATATCGACAGCCACCAAGGGA